>NC_069501.1:1251385552-1251643052 GCF_027579735.1 Bombina bombina | reverse complement strand
CGCCACCTATAATAAATTTATTAACCCCTATCCTGCCCCCCACTACGCCGCCGCCACTGTAATAAAATTATTAACCCCTAAACCTAAGTCTAACCCTAACCCTAACGCCCCCCTAACTTAAATATTAATTAAATAAATCTAAATAAATTAACTCTTATTAACTAAATGAATCCTATTTAAAACTAAATACTTACCTATAAAATAAACCCTAATATAGCTACAATATAAATAATAATTATATTCTAGCTATCTTAGGATTTATATTTATTTTACAGGTACCTTTCAATTTATTTTAACCATGTACAATAACTATTAAATAGTTATTAACTATTTAATAGCTTACCTAGCTAAAATAAAGAGAAATGTACCTGTAAAATAAATCCTAACCTAAGTTACAATTACACCTAACACTACACTATACTTTAATAAATTATTCCTATTTAAAACTAAATACTTACCTGTAAAATAAATCCTAAGATAGCTACAATATAATTAATAATTATATTATAGCTATCTTAGGATTTATATTTATTTTACAGGTAACTTTGTATTTATTTTAGCTAGTTAGAATAGTTATTAAATAGTTATTAACTATTTAATAACTACCTAGTTAAAAGAAATACAAAATTACCTGTAAAATAAATCCTAACTTAAGTTACAATTAAACCTAATACTACACTATCATTAAATTAATTAAATAAACTACCTACAAATAACTACAATTAAATACAATTACATAAACTAACTAAAGTACAAAAAATAAAAAAAGCTAAGTTACAAAAAATAAAAAAATAAGTTACAAACATGTTAAAAATATTACAACAATTTTAAGCTACTTACACCTAATCTAAGCCCCCTAATAAAATAACAAACCCCCCCAAAATAAAAAAAATGCCCTACCCTATTCTAAATTAAATAAAGTTCAAAGCTCTTTTACCTTACCAGCCCTTAAAAGGGCCATTTGTGGGGGCATGCCCCAAAGAAAACAGCTCTTTTGCCTGTAAAAGAAAAATATACCCCCCCCCCAACATTAAAACCCACCACCCACATACCCCTAATCTAACCCAAACCCCCCTTACAAAAACCTAACACTAATCCCCTGAAGATCATCCTACCTTGTCTTCACTCAGCCGAGCAGCGATGGAACCGAAGTGGACATCCGGAGCGGAAGAAGTTAATCCTCCAAGCGGCGCTGAAGAAATCTTCCATCCGATGAAGTCATCATCCAGGCGGCGCTGAAGAAAAGTCTTTGATCCGGCCGATGTCATCTTCAAAGAGGCGCTGAAGAGGTCTTCTATCCGGGCGAAGTCATCTTCCAAGCCGGGTCTTGAATCTTCCTTCCGCCGACGCGGAACCTCCTTCTTCACCGACGGACTACGATGAATGACGGCTCCTTTAAGGGACGTCATCCAAGATGGCATCCCCTCAATTCCGATTGGCTGATAGGATTCTATCAACCAATCGGAATTAAGGTAGGAAAATTCTGATTGGCTGATAGAATCAGCCAATCAGATTCAAGTTCAATCCGATTGGCTGATTGGCCGATTGAACAGCCAATAGAATGCAAGCTCAATCTGATTGGCTGATTCCATCAGCCAATCAGATTTTTCCTACCTTAATTCCGATTGGCTGATAGAATCCTATCAGCCAATCGGAATTGAGGGGACGCCATCTTGGATGACGTCCCTTAAAGGAGCCTTCATTCGTCGTAGTCCGTCGGTGAAGAAGGAGGTTCCGCGTCGGCGGAAGGAAGATTCAAGACCCGGCTTGGAAGATGACATCGCCCGGATAGAAGACCTCTTCAGCGCCTCTTTGAAGATGACATCGGCCGGATCGAAGACTTTTCTTCAGCGCCGCCTGGATGATGACTTCATCGGATGGAAGATTTCTTCAGCGCCGCTTGGAGGATTAACTCCTTCCGCTCCGGATGTCCACTTCGGTTCCATCGCTGCTCGGCTGAGTGAAGACAAGGTAGGATGATCTTCAGGGGATTAGTGTTAGATTTTTGTAAGGGGGGTTTGGGTTAGATTAGGGGTATGTGGGTGGTGGGTTTTAATGTTGGGGGGGGTTTGTATTTTTCTTTTACAGGCAAAAGAGCTGTTTTCTTTGGGGCATGCCCCCACAAATGGCCCTTTTAAGGGCTGGTAAGGTAAAAGAGCTTTGAACTTTATTTAATTTAGAATAGGGTAGGGCATTTTTTTATTTTGGGGGGGTTTGTTATTTTATTAGGGGGCTTAGATTAGGTGTAAGTAGCTTAAAATTGTTGTAATATTTTTAACATGTTTGTAACTTATTTTTTTATTTTTTGTAGCTTAGCTTTTTTTATTTTTTGTACTTTATTTAGTTTATGTAATTTTATTTAATTGTAGTTATTTGTAGGTAGTTTATTTAATTAATTTAATGATAGTGTAGTATTAGGTTTAATTGTAACTTAAGTTAGGATTTATTTTACAGGTAATTTTGTATTTCTTTTAGCTAGGTAGTTATTAAATAGTTAATAGTGTTTTGAGGTCATAATAGGTTTTAGTGGCAGTTGCAGACTTTTCTAAGTTCCTTTGAGCAAATGCAAAGGCATTTTGCAGGTGTTTTCGTAGGTTCTCCACATATTGATGTGTATTGGCAGCATTTATCAAGTTTTGGTCTTATGTACGGTACAGTAGATGCTGAGGTAGAACCATTCTTCTACCAGTCATCAGTTCAAAAGGTAACATCTTGGTAGCACTACTTGGAGTTGCTTTTAATGCCATTAGGACTAGAGGTAGTTTTACATCCCAGTCTTTACCCGTTTCACTCACAAACTTTTTGAGGATTTTCACAATGGACTGGTTGTAACGCTCTACACCACCACTTGAGGCAGCTCTATATGCAATATGGAGCTTTCTTTTAACCCCTAGTATTTTCCATATTTTGGTCATCACTTCTCTAGTGAAGTGTGTTCCCCGATCTGATTCGATTCTTTGGGGCAATCCAAATCTGGAAAACACGTGGTTGATGAGCAAAGCTGCACATGTTTCAGCACCATTGTTAGGTGCACTGACGCACTCTACCCATTTAGTGAACAGGCATGTCACTATTAACATGTATTTGTTACCTCTTGATGACCTTGTTACTGGACCAATAAAATCAATTATGGTGCTTAATCGCTTCAGGAGATCACTACCAATTATTAAACGATCAGTTGGCAGATCCACTATAATGACAGGGTGTCTTATGACCCTGTTCCCCAGTTTAAATTTTAACCATGCTGTACCGTAGACTTTTAGAGAGTCACCCCCAAACTGCAGTTTCTATCATTTCACACATAAAACTGGCATGGTTACACAATTGTGGGCTTCGCCACGTGTTACCTGAATCCTCCGTGTTACCTGATGCAGAAGAGATTTCACTCTTACCGGTCCCCTCTATGATAGGGTTGACTGGGTTCTTGTGTACTGCATCTGTGGAAATAAGGTTAAGAGAATGCTGCAAAGGAAGAGATTTGTTAAAGCTTTCAGGCCGAGGTTGCTCGTCATCACAGCTAAATTGGCCGTTTCCGGTCTGTAGGGAGAGAACATGATTAGTACCATTTTTGACATTTATCATTTTATTTTGTATATCTCTCCCCTACCTTTCAGGTGATACTGCAGTAATTATGACTGTGCCTGTGGCCCACTGCTTGCCATTGGCTGTACCCCTAAAAAAGGATTATTAGGTTGCTGAGCCGTAAACGCTTGACTCATATTAGCAAATTGTTTGCTCAACCGAATTAGCTGGGTACTAAGCTGATCTACTTGATCGTACAAGTTACCTCTACCCCTGGGTCTATCTCTTGATGTCCCATAGTAATGATTCCTAGACCATTGGGTCCTCTCAGAATCAGGGCCTCTGTTTCTGTCCTGGCATGGTTGTCCCTGGGGTTCAACTTGTTCAGCATTAGTATTTTGGGAGCACTATTTACTTGGGGTGTCTGGTTACCCTGAGAGTATTTTCGCCACTTATTATATCTACCTTTGCAGGGATACCTATTATCTTGTGGGTATTCTTCTCTTTGGGAGTAATTATTTACCTGGGTATGCCCCCCTTCTTGGGTATATTCCCTCTTTCCCTTTTATCCCCCTGTTCATCAGACTGCTGAATAGAGTATAAGTTTGTACTCTCTTTGATCAGCCATTCCAATGAGCAGTTCTCATCAAAATCTCTAGTTAAATTAATTTTGATGGGTGCGGGCAGTGCTTCAAAAAATAAATTCACAAATTCTGAGCATTCAAATATGGGATTATCTTCAGTCATACTGTATGCATTTTTCAGTACAGAAAGGAATTCTATAGGGCTTTGATTTGCACTACATTTTAAACCATATACAGCTATTTTCACTGCAGTTTTAGTGCGATGTTGCCCGAATTCTTTTCTGCACTGTCATTTTGTCTCATTCCAGGAATGAATATTCATATTCTTTAGTGAAGCAAAGAATTTGTGATATTTACCTTCAAATACCCAGGGCAGAAATTCAATTTTTGACTGCTCACTTGTAACATTCATTATAGATAAAGCATTTTCAAAGGTCTCTAAGTGGTCAATTATAGAATTTGTTCCCTTGTTGGATAATTTAGGTACATCCTTTAGGAAAGTAATTATTTTAGGGATGTCTTACACCTTATTAGACGTATCTTGGGATTTCCTAGGAGCCTTATTTTGGGGGTTGGGGCATCACTTTTCTGCCCTTTTAATATGGGGAGACCCCCTATGTATATTATAGTATACACTGTATAAGACTTTGAAACACAAGGATAAAATACAATTTGTTCTTTTAAGTCTGCTAATTACAGCAACAATGGATGTTTGTTTTAAATTTTACCTATATTTAGCAACCTCTTATACTTTACCACATATAACCAAATCGATTCAGCTTCCGATATTTCTCAATAGGTCCAATTTCACCTCAGAATACAAAAGGAGTATTTTACATGTGGAAAAGTAAGGGTAGCTATTATGCCTTTTAGTAACTGTATTTAAAACGCAGCCAATTTCATTTACCAGTTAGCAGATAGACAACAGCCATCCTTTACTATCCTATGCTTGGGGTTTTATCATGTTATATGACCCCACCCCTTTTTGTTCTGTACCATCATTAGTGAATTAGTTTGGGAGGCCCTTCTAGCTGAACATCTCATTGGACATCTGGGAGGTCTTATCGGATTGGCCCTGGGAAAATTCATTTTTAACAGCCAAAGGCTTTTTGGCTGTAATACTGGATTTTGGCCATCGGGGGCAGCAGACAGACAAACAGTTTCATTTTAATTGTTTCTATACAGTAAAAATATTTCTTAAACAAAATTTCATTTAAAATGCCATAATTTCTTATATTAATAAGTTACAAGTTCAAATACACATGGGTCACACAGTATCATTTTTCCTGATCATTCTAAAACCAATGTATTTCACTTATAATGTATAAAATGCATTTAAACCATATTTTCTATGAAACAATTTAAAGGATTATAACATCTTCATCCTGGATTCAATTTCCTTCTTCAGCCATCTGCTCAACATCACATACATGCTTTGAGATCAGCAAATATATGTGGTTTTCACACAATTATATCTACATTGGATTATTATCCCATACAGATTAATATTTCATATCTGTATGTTTCTTGTATAAAACACATAGGATATTATTTAAAGTACCAATTATCTGTGTACTCACTAGGTGCCTGAAATGAAAGAAATAATTGTAAGAAATGTTAAACATTCATATATCTATTTGCAATATTTATCAATCTCAGCAAATATTTATCTAATATGAATGTTATTTGTCTCTGTTTCTTAGGTCCCCAATCTCCCATATTCATATGAAACCCAGCATTTTACACATTGTTTTACAAGAAACAAAATTATACCAGCTATATATTAGACATGTGCGTTTCGATTTGCGATTTTTTTAAATTGAATTGAATTTCTGAATTACGGTAGTACCGAATCTACCAAATAAATCCGAATTAGTTTGGATTTATTTGTTACATTCAGATGGCCATGGATTACACTAGTATTGTACAGTATATTAGGTTATATCACTCTGCTATGGGTTACACCTAATATACAGTACATAATACTAGTCTAATACACAGCACATCCCACCTAACACATACCGAAATTACGAATTTCCGAATCGAACCAAACCGAATCCAGACGAATTTTTCGAATCTGAATCTGAATTTGATCCGAAATGAATCTGAAATGAATTAATTTGAATTTTTCCGAATTCGAATCGATCCAAACCAAAATTCGAAGACATCCGAATCGATCCGAACCGAACTGAAACAAATTTTTCGACCATGCACAAGTCTACTATATATAAAAGAAAAGAATTGAATTCAAAATAGCTACACTGTAAACATGTGTTGTTTTTTTTTTACCTGGCCAAACTTCCATTGTCTAGAATTTGTGGATTCAAACACAATAGTGGCCCCATATCTTTGCATGTACTTAAGCCATGTCTGATAAGTTTATCACTCATCTTGGTATACACATCTGAGGGGTTTCAAAATGCTAATTTAGCTTTTGAAGTAACTGTCTGTTAGCTCGTAATATGTTAGCTTATCAGGAAATAGTGCAGAACTTTGTCTACAACAGAGGTTGGTGGTCTAAGACCTGGAATAAACAGCCATGTAGATGACTATCTTTTTTTTTTTTTTTTTTTAAACAATCTGTTTTTCTATACAACAGTCTAAACCTTTGTTCTTTTCTGAGATAACTATGCAAATAGTTTCTTTGATGAGTGAGAGAAGGGGGTTTTGTCCACACAGTAACCTTTTGGAGTTTTACAACTAAAATGAATTGTTTGGTGTATACAACCATCTATATATATTAAATAATAATATATATATATATTATTTAATAACATTAACAGATCGTCTGACAATTTAGTCTACTTTGTATTTCTCTTTTTTTTTTCCTCGTTGATAAAAGGGGAATTATTAGAAGTCTGATAATGTGGTTTATATTGTGCATAATGTGAGTTGTGGTCTTGTGTATTATTAGTGTGTTTATATGTGATTTTAGTAGGTGAAGTGTGTCTCATAAAATGAGGTCCATATCTTGAAAAATCTTTAGATTTATTCCGATAATGTGAATGTGTAATGTTATATTCATCCCTAAAGTGGGTTTCTTTTTGTGGCTTATCATAATTAGGCTTCAAAGTGTGAGGTGTGTTCTTATGATTATTCTTATTATATGTTTCTTTATGGATATATACTTGAGGTCTCCCTCTATTATTATTATTATTATAAGATTGTTTTCTGCAGATTTTTCAGTACATACCGAATACCCAACTGAAAGTCCTCACTATCTCTAAGGTATTTTTGATATTTATTATATCCCACTCCTTCATCAAATTCCTTTGCTTTATCATTCTCTAAAGAGATTATTTCTTTCTCGATATTTTTAAGTTGTATATCTTGCATCTCATACAGGCTAACTAACTCCAAAGAGCACTTGTTCAAAGCGGCATTCCACTTATTCATGAAAACTTCATCATCCATCCCAAAAGCTAGTATTTTAAAACCTCTAAGCCCCCTACACTGTCAGAAAAAAGGGTATGGTTGGGGTCCGTTTGTGAACACTTAGGGCTGTGGTTGAACCCTCAATGGATCATAATTACACCTTAAGGAACTAATATGTACCATTTAGTGGTAAATAAGGTCCAAATATGTTTTCAACTGTCAAAGGGTCCATGTCTGTACCATTTAATCCCCCCAACAAGGTACAATTACTTGTGTGACTAAAAGTTTGAGAGGGATGGGTGGTTCAAGGCTGCCAAACCCTGCAAGTCCATATCATTTGTAAACCTCAATTATTCGTATTCACATAACTGTCAGTCACCCAAAATGAATGCAACATACATGTTGTTCAGCAAAATAATTATGTTCAATTGTTGTTGGTAATGTGCAAGAAGTGGGCGAAGCAAAAAAAAAAAAATACTTAAAGGGACAGTCTACACCAGAATTGTTATTGTTTAAAAAGATGGATAATCCCTTTATTACCCATTAACCAGTTTTACATAACCAACACAGTTATATTAATATATGTTTTACCTCTGTGATTACCTTGTATCTAAGCCTCTGCAGACTGCCCCTTATCTCAGTGCTTTTGACAGGCATGCAGTTTAGCCAATCAGTGCAGACTACTAAATAACTACATGGGAATGAGCATATTGTTTTCTATATGACACACATGAACTAGTACTGTCTAACTGTGAAAAACTTTCAAAATGCTCTGAGCTAAGAGGCGTTTTTCAATGGTTTAGAAATCAGTTTGAGCCTACTTAGGTTTAGATTTTAAAAAATACCACCAAGGGAACAAAGCAAATTTAGTGATAAAAATCAATTGGAAAGTCGTTTAAATTTTCATGCCCTATCTGAATCATGAAAGTTTAATTTTGACTAGACTGTCCCTTTAATAACTCATATATTCAATGATACTGTGTTGCTGGTTCTAAATAGCAAACAAGCACTTAACATTTTAATGTTTAAATTTAGAGCATCAAGATGTCAACTCTTAAACATAAATCAAATGTATTAACAAAGAAAAAAAATGTTTTAAACTCTATAAAATAAACAAGAGCTGTTTAAGAACCAGTTTTAAAAAAAATAAAAATAAAATTGTAACCGTTCCCCAGTCACATACTTGGACATTGTGTAACATGCCATAGTGCCATCTGTTGGTTGAAAGTTCCTTGACATGTGTTACACAGCTCCATCTATTGGTAGCAGGTTCATCACCAAAATGTGTACTGGGGAAATATACTCGTTTGCATATATTTTGCATAGAGTGACAACTCAATGTATGGTTGTGAGTTTTATTGTTTATCCCTCCCCCGAATCCCCCTTCTTTTCGTTAGAGTTATATTTTATTATTACGTTGTTTTCTATATATTTATGTTTTATGTGGCATGTCACCCTAAATTAAATGGGGTGATTTTAGAGTCTAGTACAGAGTGATACATAATACATTGAGTAACTTTTTTTTTGGAACTGGTTGTTTAGCCTGGTTCTTTCAGGTGGTTCTGTAGCAGTCTGGAATTGCTACAGTTAAGTATACAAACTTTTTTATTAAAGCTGCAGTGTAGCAATTGTAATAATGTCTGAAAAAGTACACATTAATTGAATGCATAGTTGAATGTTATATGATAAATTTAATGAAACAGCATTTGTAATATGCTGTGTTGAGTACAAATTTGCCATCATGAGGTACAAAGGGCTTGTCACTGGGGCAGTACCCTTAAAAGGCCAGATTTGCACCATTTTTTAAGGGTACAATATGGTACCATAGGACTGAGGTCCAATCTAGTCACCAAAGGTACATATTTGCCTTTGAAAGGTACAATCTGCAAGGGTACCAATTTGTACCCATTTTAAAGGGTACAGCAGGTGTACCTTTGAGGGTACTGCCCCAGTGACAAGCTGTTCTACCCCTAAAGGTACAATTTTTGCACATTTTTTCTGACAGTGTAGGTACAATGCTTTCATTAAAATATCTGCTTAGGAAATTTGAATGAAAGCATTGTACCTAGGGGGCTTAGAGTTTTTAAAATACCAGCTTTTGGGATGGATGATGATGTTTTCATGAATAAGTGGAATGCCGCTTTGCACAAGTGCTCTTTGGAGTAAGCCTTCTGTATGAGATGCAAGATATACAACTTAAAAATATTGAGAAAGAAATAAACTCTTTAGAGAATGATATAAGTAATCACTTACACAATAATAAATGTAAAGATAAATTTGATACAATAAAAAAAGCAAAGGAATATGATGAAGGAGTGGGAGATAATAAATATCAAAAATACCTTAGAGATAGTGAGGACTTTCAGTTGGGTACAGAAAAATATGCAGAAAAATGCCTCTACTGATCAAAAACAATATTATAATAATAATAATAGAGGGAGACCTCAAGTATATATCCATAAAGAAACATATAATAAGAATAATCATAAGAACACACCTCACACTTTGAAGCCTAATTATGATAAGCCACAAAAAGAAACCCACTTTACGGATGAATATAGCATTACACATTCACATTATCGGAATGAATCTAAAGATTTTTCAAGATATGGACCTAATCATATGAGACACACTTCACCTACTAAAAACACATATAAAAGCATAACATTTCATTTTTGAACACTACCAAAAGGTTGATACCTTCAAATGGAAAGCCATAGAAGCCGTTTCCACTCCAGTCAGGGGGGGAAATAGGAACACACTCCTGGGGCGCCAGGAAGTATACTGGATATACAAATTACAAACACTGGTACCACTAGGTTTCAACTCACAATTTGATTTGATTAACTATTGGGAGTAGTATTCGTAAATCTCCTTCCTTTTGCGAAACGATATTCCACTGCATATCTTAGTAATATACATTGCATTGTTTGATATTCGTTTAGTGTAGAATTACTTAGCTCTTATAGATTTCTCTATATTGTGAACAATGAATATATATGTACTATTCTAGAGTTAATTAGTACATTATTAATAAAGTTACTGTGTTAAAGTTCACTATATATATTTTCTACTCTAAATAGGCAACCTGTCTTTGAAGATATAGAGTGATGCTTAATATTTATTATCTATATAGAGAACATTGCTGAGTTTAATTTATATGTACATATACTAAATAATTGTAGCTAACAATGACTTGATTAATGCAGTGAGCTACTTGTGCTATTTTTGCTGAACTTCAATATGCATTAAGTAAGGTTCAATGTTTATGTAAATGGAGATTACAGTGGGGTTAATATATATGTATTCACATATATATTTATATAACATAGTGACCTTAGTTATACTAGTTTTACATCCCTTGAACTCATATAATATTCTCTTGATCTATGCTGAAACAAATTTGATAAATACATGTGTGTTTGTGATGTTTTGTATTACTAACATTCATATATACATATATATATATATATATATATTTTTTTTTCTAAAAGAAATTGGAAAATTGATTTGTGAATGAAATTTGCCCTTTTGTCTAAGTGTGTATACTGATCAAAATGAGCACCTGTATATTAACTTGTTTTTAAGACTAATTAGTTTTAATGAGAGGAGGGGTTAAAACCCCATAAAAAGCATACCTCCAGCAAGGAGGATCAGATCTATGATTACGGCCAACGGCCGAAACGCGTAAGATCCGCATTTTACGCTCTGTTGCAGCTGAAGCCTCTGTTATTATGCTTTTTTTTTTAACATTTATGAATAAAGACTTTCTGTTTTAAACTTACTTGGAGCTGAATCCAAACTTTTCTTTTTGACATATAAAAGCACTAATACACAAGACCACAACTCACATTATGCACCATATAAACCACATTATCGGACTTATTCTAATAATTCTCCTTTTATCAACGAGGAAAAAAAAGATAAATACAAAGTAGACTATATAAAGAGGAGCCCACTAAGAAGGGAAACACATACAGGGATGCATAAGACCCAATACAAACCACTTTCCCAGACACAGAGAAGAAAGGACACATTCACACCGAGAATCTTGTATACACCCCAACAGGCACTCCCCACTAAGAACAGAACATCACCAGAAAAAAAGAGGCAGAACACCAAGTATAGGGGAAATAGAGGAGGAAGAGGGAAACCAAAAGAAAAGGAGATAATAACTCAAGGCGTTTTTAATATATCCACTAAAGAAATTAGTGAACAGGAGAAACTGATACTTTCAAAGGGACTTAAATTTATTCCAACTCAAAGATTTAATTCATTTCAACTATTCATTGACGCACAGAAATTTATTAGGAATTTAACTGTTAAAAGGTTCTATGCTAAACAACCCATACCGGTCTATAATCTCCCCACTCTGGCCCAGACAGACAACCCTAGGAATAAATTTAAAAATGCCTTAAGATTCTATCCCAGCTACCGCAAAGGTCCTAATATTGAAGTTTTTGGTAGAATGCTGATGAGAGATATTGAAAACTTACCAACTTACCGGTTGAAAGTTACAGTTGTGCCAAAATATGCTCTCAGCAGATTAGCATGTCTGAAGACCTAGTGGTAAATTTAACAAGCAGCAGATGCTGCAATCTACTCCCGAAGATTCAGGTCCGCCTGAAACTTAAATTAAGAAGTAGTGGTCATAAGACGGCTGCTCCTTAACTCATCCGCCACCTCTGAGGGGGCGGACAGCAATCATCCCGATCAGATCCGATTGGGATGATTGACGCACCCTGCTAGCGGCCAATTGACCGCTAATGTGCAGGGGGCGGCATTGCACAAGCATTTCAAAACACTAGAAGTAGCTGATTTTAAAATTCCTTCTTCATGCTCGACTGTAATTTTAGTGTCTACAGAAACATGTTTTAGATATTGTAACAGGGAAGTAATTATAGAAGAATCAGTTAACCATTTCTTCATTTGTGATCTTATACCCAAAGGTAAATCAGAAATAGAAAAATTCATAACATGGTCCCATGTTAAATTTAAAATAATATTAAGAGTATGGGGCACTGTGAAATTCCTAGTAACATAGTAGATGAGATTGAAAAAAGACCGAAGTTCATTGAGTTCAACCTATACAAATCAAACATACTTACAAAAAAGCTCCAATTGATCTTAAATTAATCCCACTTAAAGGTGACCCATTTAATACAAGCAATCATATCCATGAATTCTGTATCTAGCCAGAAATGTATCCAAACCATTTTTAAATGTATCCAAGGTATTGCCATTTACTACCTCCTTTGGTAATGAATTCCACAATTTTTTTGCTCTTGAAAAAACATTTCCGTTGCAGGAGTTTAAATCTCCTTTCCTCCAGCCTTAAATTGTGGACTCTTGTCACAAACAATATTCTTGAAATAAACAGAGCTTCTGATATCTTTGTATATAGGCTTTGAATATATTTATATAAAGTAATCATGTCACCTCTCAAGTGCCTTTTTTCTAGAGAAAACAGACCCAATTTGGCTAACCTCTCCTCATAGCTTAAATTCTCCATTCCTCTTATTAGCTATGTGGCCCTTCTCTGAACTTTTTCTAGGCCTGCAATGTCTTTTTGTTGAGATCGGTCCCCAGAACTGCACTCCATACTCAAGGTGAGTGTCAGGTTAGGAAATATCCAGAAGTAGACCCAAATGCAAGGGCGAACTTAAACAACACCCTTGCACTCTGAGTCTAATCCAGGACGTGACCCCACGACAACCTCCAAAAAACAAAGTACTCACGATATGGAGCAGGGTTAGCCTGTGCCAAAGTAATTCATGATATCAGCCAGATAGACTTCTGAATAAGGAACTGGTTTCAGGAAATGCCTTCCACAGAATCAGGAGAGCAGGGATAGTCACTTATACTCAGACAGAAGAAGGGTAAAACAGGAAACAGTTAATAATGCAGGAGTAGGTCATTTGTTATCAGGCAGTCTGAAGGTTAACACTGTGTAGACAGTCTTTGCAGAATATGCAACAGGTAATCAGGCAGTTTGAGGGTTAACACTGAGTAGACAGTCTTTGCAGAGTATGCAACAGGTAATCAGGCAGTTTGAGAGTTAACACTGTGTAGACAGTCTTTGCAGAGTATGCAACAGGTAATCAGGCAGTTTGAGGGTAAACACTGTGTAGTCAGAACTTGCAGAATTAATAACATGTAATCAGGTAGTTTGAAGGTTAACAATGTGTTGTCAGAACTTGCAGTGATAGCAACAGGTAAGCTGGTAGTTTGAAGGTTAACACAGATTAATCAGTACTTGTGGAGATTGGCAACAGGATATCCAGCAGTTTGAAGGTTTACACTAAATAATTGTATTTGAATAGTTTGCACTACACAGAGTAGTCTGAATATGCAGGGATTGCAGCAGGTAAACAGGAAGTTTGAAAGTTTCACAAAACAAACAGTACTTGCACAGGTATTCAGGAGGTTGAAGGTTAATCCAGCATAGTAAGTCCTTGAAGAGATTGGCAACAGAAAAGCAGCAGTTAGAGAGATTCCTCAGCGAAATCCTAACAGAAGCCTCAAAGTTAACAAACAAACGGACACTGGAGAAACAGGAAGCCAGAATAAAAAGCCTGGTTGTGACATCATCAGGAAGGGGTGGCTCAGACACCTGTCAATCAAGCACACAGAGAGGACTGCAGAGCTTCCCAGCAGCTGAGCGTGACAGTGAGGTCTTACCAGGGATTGATATTGAGACAGAATTATGCTTTCTTCCCTTAAATCAATGCCTCTTTTAAAACATGCTAGAATCTTATTAGCCGTAGAAGCTTATTTTTACTTCCAAAATGTAGAACCTTGCATTTTCCCATATTAAATCTAATTTTCCATTTACCTGCCCATACTTCTTATTTTGCAGATCCCCTTGTAACGAAAGTTCATCCTGCTCTGCTCTAATGACATTACATAACTTTGTATCATCTGCAAAAATAGAGATGTTACTATTTATTCCTAACTCCAAGTCATTAATAAAAATATTAAAAAGAACAGGGCCCTGTACTGATCCCTGGTAGACTCCATTGATTACCTTTGTCCAATTTGAGTATGATCCATTTACTACTACTCGTTGTTCCCTATCTTTTATCCAGTTATTTCTCCATGAGCTAACATTTTCAGATATTACCAGTCCCTTAATTTTGTACATTAAACTCTCATGTGGCACTGTATCAAACGCCTTTGCAAAATCTAAGTATATCACATCAACTTATTCCCCTTTATCTATATTTTTACTTACTTCCTCGTAGAATCTAATTAGATTAGTTTGACATGATCTATTTCTCATAAAACCATGCTCATTTGAACTCATAAACTTGATTACACGAATATGCTCATCGATATAATCCCTTATAATCCCTTCAAGTATCTTCCCCACTATTGATGTCAGACTAACTGGTGTATAGCTTCCTGGATCATCCTGGCTTCCCTTTTTGAAAAGTGGCACCACGTCATCTTTACGCAAATTCTGGGATACTATGCCTGAGGATAATGAGTAAAAAATAAGAGTAGAGGTTTGTCTATAACAGTGCTAAGTTCCCGTAAAACCCTTGAGTGTATTCCATCTGGGCCTGGAGTTTTATTTACCTTCATATTATCCAGTTTTTTCCTGATATCCACTAGACAAAACCCAGTTAATGGTATGGGCTAGTATGTTCTAGTTTGTTCCAAAGTATCCGCCATTGGTTCCTCTCTTGTGTATACTGAAGAAAAGAATTGGTTAAATACCTCAGTCTTCTCCCTGTCACTGTTAATCATGTTACCCTTCAAGCATTTTAATGTACCTATATTGACTTAGAATAATTTGCAATTAATCTTTCATTTTCAATTTAGCTAATTTGATTTCTTTTTTACATGCTTTGTTACATTCCATATAAATTTGGTATATTGAGTCTGTACTATTTTCTTTGAATAATTTAAATGCTCTATGTTTTTTCCTAATTTCTCTTAACACATTTTTATTTGGCCACATTGGCTTTGATTTATTTATTTTACTTTAATAACCATATGGTATGTGTTGATATGTATATTTATTTAACAAAGTTTTAATGTTATCTATTTATCCTCTGTATTTTTATTAGAGAATACTTTGTCCCAATTTTTTTTTATGATTTCCTTAAATCATTGAATTTTGCTTTCTTAAAATTAAAAGTCTTACGCCTAGATTTAGAGTTTTTCGTTAGAAGGGGTGCGTTAGCTACGCGTGTTTTTTCCCCCCCGCACCTTTTAAACAACGCTGGTATTTAGAGTTCTCAGAAGGGCTGCGTTAGGCTCCAAAAAGGGAGCGTAGAGCATAATTTACCGCCACTGCAACTCTAAATACCAGCGCTGCATACGGACGCGGCCAGCTTCAAAAACGTGCTCGTGCACGATTCCCCCATAGGAAACAATGGGGCAGTTTGAGCTGGAAAAAAATCTAACACCTGCAAAAAAGCAGCGTTCAGCTCCTATTGCAGCCCTATTGCTTCCTATGGCAAGTCTGCACCTAACACCCTAACATGTACCCCGAGTCTAAACACCCCTAACCTTACACTTATTAACCCCTAATCTGCCGACCCCGCTATCACTGACCCCTGCATATTATTTTTAACCCCTAATCTCCCGCTCCGTACACCACCACAACCTACGTTATCCCTATGTACCCCTAATCTGCTGCCTCTAACACCGCCGACCCCTATATTATATTTATTAACCCCTAATCTGCCGCCCCCAACGTCGCCGCCACCTACCTACAATTATTAACCCCTAATCTGCCGACCGGACCTCACCGCTACTATACTAAATGTATTAACCCCTAAAGCTAAGTCTAAACCTAACACTAACACCCCCCTAAGTTAAATATAATTTTATTCTAACGAAATAAAATAATTCTTATTAAATACATTTTTCCTATTTAAAGCTAAATACTTACCTGTAAAATAAACCCTAATATAGCTACAATATAAATAATAATTATATTGTAGCTATTTTAGGATTTATATTTATTTTACAGGCAACTTTGTATTTATTTTAACCAGGTACAATAGCTATTAAATAGCTAATAACTATTTAATAGTTACCTATTTAAAATAATTACAAAATTACCTGTAAAATAAATCCTTACCTAAGTTACAATTAAACCTAACACTACACTATCAATAAATTAATTAAATAAACTATCTACAATTATCTACAATTAAATCAACTAAACTAAATTACAAAAACAAACAAACACTAAATTACAAAAAAAAAAACAATAAATTACAAAAAATAAAAAAAGATTACAAGAATTTTAAACTAATTTTTAAACACCTACTCTAAGCCCCCTAAAAAAATAACAAAGCCCCCCAAAATAAAAAAATGCCCTACCCTATTCTAAAATAAAAATTTTACAGCTCTTTTACCTTACCAACCCTTAAAAGGGCCTTTTGCGGGCATGCCCCAAAGAAAACAGCTCTTTGCATTTAAATAAACATACAATACCCCCCCCAACATTACAACCCACCACCCACATACCCCTAGTCTAACCCAAACACCACTTAAAAAACCTAACACTAAGCCCCTGAAGATCTTCCTACCTTATTTTCACCACGCCGGGTATCACCGATCCGTCCAGAAAAGGGTCCGAAGTCTTCATCCTATCTGGCAAGAAGAGGTCCAGAAGAGGGTCCGAAGTCTTCATCCTATCCGGCAAGAAGAGGGCATCCGGACCGGTAGACATCTTCATCCAGGCGACATCTTCTATCTTCTTCCATCCAGCGCGGAGCGGGACCATCTTGAAGCAGCCAATCGGAATTAAGGTAGGAAAAATCTGATTGGCTGATTGAATCAGCCAATCAGATTCAAGTTCAATCCGATTGGCTGATCCAATCAGCCAATCAGATTGAGCTCGCATTCTATTGGCTGATCGGAATGTGACCCCGAGACATCGGGCATGCGGGGTAGGGGTAATGATGTAGTTGTCGACAGTTATAGAGAGATTGGGGTGGAGATTTTTGAAGAAGGGGGGAAAATGAGGAGATCAGTTTGGGAGAGATTTAGCTTGAGGTAGTGAGAGGACATCCAGGAAGAGATGTAAGAAAGACAGTTAGTGACACGGGTTAACAAGGAAGGAGATAGGTCTGGTGCAGAGAAGTAGATTTGGGTGTCGTCGGCATACGAATGATATTGGAAACCGTGGGACTTTATTAGGGAACCTAGTGATGACGTGTAAATTGAGGACAGAGCCTTGCGGACAGAAAGTGGTAACAGGGCAGAGGAGGCCCCAGAGAAGGCTACACTAAAAGTACAGTTTGACAGGTAGGAAGAGAGCCATGAAAGGGCTGTGTCACAGATGCCGAAGGATTGGAGGGTTTGGAGCAAAAGAGGGTGGTCAACAGTGTCAAAGGCTGCGGACAGGTCAAGGAGGATAAGCAGAGAGAAGTGGCCTTTTGATTTTGCTGTAAGTAGGTTGTTGGTAACCTTAACAATAGCTGTCTCTGTGGAGTGATGGGGACGAAATCCAGATTGCAGTGGGTCAAGAAGGGAGTTTAACGTAAGGAAATGGGATAGGTGTGCATATACTAGTTTTTCAAGAAGCTTTGAGGCAAGAGGGAGGAGGGAAATAGGGCGGTAGTTGGATGGGGAGGTAGGATTAAGGGAAGGTTTTTTGAGGATAGGTGTGACAAGTGCATGTTTCAGCGATGAGGGAAATATACCGGTGCTGAGGGAGAGGTTGAAAGTGTGTGTTAGTATAGGGGTAAGGGTAGCAGAGAGGGAGGTGAGTAGCTGTGAGAGGATAGGGTCAAGGGGACAGGTAGTGAGGTGAGAGTGCAGTATAAGTGCCAAAACCTCTTCCTCAGTAACAGGGGAGAATGAACTAAGTTTCAGGTTATGTGGGTTGTGGTTGAGTGAGAGCATTTGAGGGGGGGAGAGAATGGAATTATGTTGAGAGCTGATTTCATTTCTAAAGGAGTCAATTTTGTTATTGAAGGGGCCTGCTAAGTCTTGAGCTGACAGAGAAGTTGTATTAGGAGGTGGGAGAGGGCGGAGGAGAGTATTGAAATTGGAGAACAGACGTTTTGGGTTTGAAGAAAGATTAGAGATGAGAGTAGAGAAGCAGTGTTGCTTATGGAGATTAAGGGCAGAATAGTAGGAGTTCAAGATGAATTTGTAATGAAGAAAATCAGCTGAACTCCGAGATTTTCTCCAGTGCCGTTCAGCAGTACGGGAACATTTGCGTAGGTACCATGTCAGAGGAGTATGCCAGGGCTGAGGATGAGTGTGTGATTTCCGAGCAATGGTAAGAGGGGCGAGATTGTCAAGGACGGATATAAGGGTGAAATTATAGTGGCATATAGATTGTTCAGGGCAGGAAGAGGAGGAGAAGGATGAGAGGAGTGGTTTGAGGGAATTAGCAAGCTGTTGCTGATCTAAAGACATAATGCTTCTGTGAAGTTTGCTGTGAGGAGTAGAAGGAGGGATAGTTGTAGGAAGGGATGATATGTTGCAAGTAAGGAGATGGTGGTCAGAAAGAGGAAAGGGGGAGTTTGTGAAGTTTGAGAGAGTGCATCAATAGCTAAAGATCAGGTCAAGAGAGTGACCGTCTTTGTGAGTGGGAGAAACAGTCCATTGTGACAGACCAAAAGAGGAAGTGAGTTGCAGAATTTATTTTGCAGATAAGGCATTGGGATAGTCAAGGAGGATGTTGATGTCCCCAAGAATGAGGGCAGGGGTGTCCGAGGAAAGGAAATAAGGTAACCAGGCAGCCAAGTGATCTAGAAATTGAGTTGAGGAGCCAGGGGGTCGGTATATGACTGCAACACGTACAGAGAGAGGGGCGAATAAGCAATTCATGTGCATTTTGAATGAGGGAAATGTGAGGGAAGAGATGGGATGTATTTGTTGAAAGGTGCAACAAGAGGAAAGCAAGATACCTACACCACCTCCTTGTCTATTACCAGACCTCGGAGTGTGGCTGAAGTGGAGACCCCCATGTGACAGAGCAGCAGTGGATGCTGTGTTTAGCGGAGAGAGCCAGGTTTCTGTTAGGGCCAGAAGGTTGAGGGAGCGGGAGATGAAGAGGTCATATATAGAAGTGAGCTAGTTGCAAACAGAGCTAGAGTTCCAGAGTGCGCAAGTGAAAGGGGTAGTGGCTTTTGATGCAAGAGGAATGTGAGTAAGGTTTGCAGAGTTTTGTTTTCTGAGTCTATGGGATGGTACACATGGATGTGCACGGCTTGACAGTGGTTGTGGACCAGGATTAGGGGAGATGTCACCAGCAGTAAGTAAAAGCAAGAGGGAGAGTGACATGAGATGAGATACAGATTTGCAGTAGTGAGACTGCTTTTGAGACGAGCTGCAGGGGGGAGAGAGAGTGTTTAGCAATAGGTAAAGTTCATGAGTACAAAAGTAAGGTGTGTTTAAGAGAGATGGGCTAATGAACAGTGCAGGTGGAGAGAGAGAAGGAGTAATTGAATAATGTAGTTTGTTATAGAGACAAGAGGTAGCAAAAAGAAATATTAATATATTGAGCATTTTTACAAAATTGGGAACCAGTTAAACACATAAGACACAGAATTACAGCAGCAGTTGCATAAGAAACAAAAAGGTATATGAAACATAATATTACAGAAGTACTTGCCTTGTGTCTTGCCCCATCCTTGTTCAATTCTTGTATAATTCTAATGTTAATGCCTAACTTATAAAATGTTCACTTTGAAAATGTGAACATATGTTGTTAAAGCAATGCACAGGCCAGTGCAATGCACAGCCCAAACCATTGTGAAATATATGCAGCAAGAAGTGACAAGAAGTTATCCCTTAAAACGTTTAAAAATCTATCCCCCTTAGCTGAATTACTAGTTTCATTGGCCCAGTTTATATTAGGGTAGTAAAAATCTCCCATATTTACAGCACTGTTATTAGCAGCCTTACCTATTTGCATTAGTAGTTGAGTTTCCTCCATGTCACTAATGTTGGGGAGCTTGTAGCATGTTCCAAGTAATATTTTTTTAGGATTTTATCCTCCACTCTTAATTTCAACCCACAGGTTTGAAATTGAAAGTATTATACCATGTACCAGGTAATAAGTGAAAACTATCAAATTCATTATCCCATATTTAGAATATAGTAGTATCAACATTAAATAAATGAAAACAAACTCTTTCAGATCCCAAATAAAATACCGGTCTAAGTACATTAAATTGACCTTGTAAGGTACAAGACAGGGGCGAAACTACAGGGGGTGCAGAGGTCGCAGGAGCGACTGGGCCTCTGAGGGTGGGGGCCCAGCTTTAAAAAAAAAAAAAATATATATTTTTTTTTTTATACTTTTTTTTTTTAATAAAAAACGTTAACCTACCACTGCCTGCACTGATACCATGTGAGTGTGACATGACTACAGGGGTTAGTGTTTCTGTTTTACCCATTGGTGTTTATGTGTGTGTGTATGTATGTGACTGTGTGTGTATTTATGCATGTATGTATGTGTGTATGTTTGTGGAACCAGCAAATTACAGACCTTGTTACTACAGCATTGGTGGGGCAGGGGGTGAACAGTGTCATTATACAGTACCATACAGTATGGGGGGTGGACCATGTCACTGACTACTGTGGTTACTTTATAAAGTACTGGGCGGGTAGGGTCAGGCCAGCCATCTCACCGGCAGATTACAGACTGTGTCACTAACTTACTATATACAGTTCTGGGGGGTTAAATAGTGTCACTATATATATATATATATATATATATATATATATATATATACAGTAATAGGGGGTCAGACCATCTCACAGACTGTGGGCACAGGGTACCTCCTTTTGCAGACATGTAATCTGATTCACATTTGTTTTCTGTGTTGAATGTAATTTTTTTTTAAAAAAAAAGTATTAAATTCACCTTTTTTGGAGGGGGAGGGGCGGTGGGGGGGGGGCCTTCTTAGATTCTTGCACCTGGGCCCTGTGGTTTCTAGTTACGCCTCTGGTACAAGATTTTTTATTTTCCCAACATGTTTCATTAGTTGTATGCAATTGTGAAAGGGAACAGATAAACTAATTTGGATTGGACTGACACAATGATACATATATAAGAGTTCATTTGACTTTCAATGTTATGTGACACCCATTGATGTGATAATGAACTATCAGCAAGAAGAACAATTGTCGCTAAGCGATAAATAATAGTATCTTTACCCGACCAAGGAATTAATGTGTGAATCAGACAAAACTCAGTGGTGCAGTCAGATAAAATTACTTCCCACCATAAAAGATGTGTCATGGCAAAATTAGTGACTGACTTAGATGCAGCTAAACTTTAAGAAGCCGGCCACTTTCCAGACCATAAACTCTGAAGTGGAATTTTTAAGTCAGTAGATAAATCAGATTGTACTTAAGAGCATAACATAGCCCAGGTTGTTTCTTTAGGAAAATTATAGAATTCATTTACTAAAACATTACTTTTGTTTTCAATAATATTAGTAATATCCACCATAAAATATGTTTGATATTGCTGGAGATTAGCAATATTACTGTTAATTCCATATTGAGTATCTAGGCCTGTACCCACATGAGAGTCCATTTTTTGCTAACTTATATCTTAATATTTCAGAATTTATTTGTGCAGTGGAGCCAATCAAACTACCATATGCTCTCAAGCCAGTAGCAAGTACATTTTTCCTAAGTCTATAATAGATTGAAGAGAAACATTCTGCAGTAAATTTTCATGAAACCACCATTGGAATAATCTTTCCTTTACAGACATAAAAGGAGTACAGTTTGAATATGTATTGTGTAGAAACCATCCATCTTGACAATTAAAAATGCCAATTAACTAAACGATATTCAACATCATAAGCTACTTGTGTCGCAGAATCTAAACATACTTGAATAGGATCACCTTCATAAAAAGGTTCATCTAAGGAGGTAGGAAAAGGGTTTTACACATAGGAAGTGAAGTAGTAGTAGTGGAGGGTTGTATAAATAAACTAATATGAACAGAAAATTGGGGAATACTATGGTTCATACATTGCCATAATCCTACAGATTCTAAAGGATTCAAATGATGAACCATCAATGTAGCAGGTAAATATGACACATCAGATGAATCAACTTTGCTACTTGTATCACAAGATAAAATATTATCTGATATAACCAAAGGAACATGTTTATCATCATGGAGAATTCCTGCAGGTGAAGAAAGTAAATCAATACTGCATAGGAGGCAGATGTTCTTTGATGTATTGTCCACCATATCCACCATCAGAAGGTATCAGACAACAATATTTTAGTTCCAGTTTGCTGTATTTATATACATCTTAGACCAATCAGTTTATTCCAATAGTGAAAGGCTATTTATATACCTTAACATTCGTATAGTAACATAGTAGATGAGGTTGAGAAAAGACTGAAGTCCATCAAGTTCAACCTATACAAAGCTAATGATGAGCTTAAGTTAATCCCATTAAAAGGTGACACATTTAAAACAAGCAATCATATCCCTGAATTCTGTTTCTAGCCATAAAATGTATCTAAACCATTTTTAAATGTATCTAAGGTATTGGCATTCACTACCTCCTTTGGTATTGAGTTCCACAATGTTATTGCTCTTACAGTGAAAAAATGTTTCTGTTGTAGGAGATTAAATCTCCTTTCCTCCAACCTTATATTGTGACCTCTTGTCACAAACTATTTTCTTGGAATAAACAGAGCTTCTTCCATCTCTGTATATGGGCCTTAAATATATTTATTTAAAGTAATCATGTCACCTCTCAAGCACATTATTTCTAGAGAAAACAGACCCAGTTTGGCTAACCTCTCCTCATAGCTTAAATTCTACATTCCCCTTATTAGGTTTGTGGCCCATCTTTGAACTGTTTCTAGGTCTGCAATGTCTTTTTTTAAGATCGGTCCTCAGAACTGCAATCCATACTCAAGGTGAGGCCTTACCAGGAATTTATAAAGTGACAGAATTATGCTTTCCTCCCTTGAATTAAACCTCTTTTAATACATGCTAGTATTTTATTAGCCTTAAAAGCACCTGCCCTGCATTGTGCACCATCTTTAGCTTGTTATCTATTACTACTCCCAAATCCTTTTCCACCTCTGTTTGGCTAAGTCTAGTCCCATTTAAATTATGTATTGCCTGCTTATTTTTACTTCCAAAATGTAGAACCTTGCATTTTCTCCGTATTAAATCTCATTTTCCATTTACTTGCCCAAACTGCTAATTTTTGCAGATCCTCTTGTAACACAAGTTCATCCTGCTCTGACCTAATAACCTTACACAACTTTGTATAATCTGCAAAAATAGAGATGTTGCTATTTAAAAGAACAGGGCCCAGTACTGATCCCTGGGGGACTCCATTACCTTTGTCCAATCTGAGTATGATCCATTTACTGCTACTCGTTGCTCCTTGTATTTTATCCAGTTATTTATCCATGAGCTAACATTTTCAGCTGTTAATTTTGTGCATTATTCTGTCATGTGGCACGGTATCAAACGCCTTTGCAAAATCTTAGTATATCAAATCAACTGATTCCCCTTTATCTATATTTTACTTACTTCCTCGTAAAATCTAATTCGATTATTTTCACATGATCTATTTCTCATAAAACCATGTTGATTTGAACTCATAATCTTGTTTACACAAATATACTTATCTATAAAATCCCTTATAATTCTTTCAATTATCTTCCCCACTGTTGATGTCAGACTAACTGGTCTATAGCTCCCTGGATCAGCCCTTCCCAAATAATTTGCCTGACATATAGATAATTCTATTTTAGTTTTACTCATGCATAATTTAATAGCATTACGTAATAGCAATTTAAAATATTTTCTACTACCTAGCACTAAAAAGTGCTTATGATTGACATTAGCAACTGTTCTGAATGTGAATGTCACTGTTGTAATGTAATGCCCTTCAAAGGGATTTAACCCATTACTAACTAAATTCTGACTTATATAAATCCTTATTCTAATACTATCTTAACCAATAATAATAACCAAACTCCACCCACGATTTGTCTTATTTGAAGTAGCCAATCTGGGATTTAGTCTGCAGACAACAAGGCTACTTACTGTCATACAATTAGTATAAAATGCATTGTTTTGCAGTTGTTATCTGCTAAAGCCAGTTAGAGACAGATATGTAGCAGATTTAGCCTTGATAAGTCAGCAGGTGCATTTCAAGTTCAGAGAATTAGAAATTGCTCAATTTTCAGAGCTAAATAACATGACGGGGGACAAAATATATTATGAAAATATATTCCAAAGTCGCTTCATTATGCATAACTAAACATTTGATATAAAATCCTTAAAGGGACATTAAACACTAAATGATGCATTTAAAGAAAAGATTAATCTGAAAATAAAATGAAGATGTATTTTTTGAAGTTTCATTAGCTGTTTAAATATTGAAAAAACAAGTGCAAAGTTTAAGTATTTATAAAACACCATATTGTAATTTAGGCTACCTTCCCTGCTGTGGCCAATTAGAAACAGTTATAAATAGGTCACTGGAGAGGGCAGCCAATGACTGTATGGAATATAACAGTGTTCTGCACTTCCATTTCTAACTATATTGCAGAGTTGTTTATATATAAATATATATATATATATATATATATATATATATATATATATATACAGTGTATATATTTATCTCTCTCTCTCTCTCTCTCTCTCTCTATATATATATATATATATATATATACATACAAGAATCTAATAATTGCACTCTCTGGATTTGAGTCACAGCAATCTTTAATGTGTGATGTTTCGGGGCATTCACCCCTTCCTCAGACAACCATAAAGTGCAAACAACCATGTTTAAATATAAAATAAGCCCCTCCTTCATCAAGCATAACCATTCACAAGGGTAAATCATCAGCATTGAATAATCATGTCATGGTGATCAAAATACTAAATTATTAACAGTATACGGATATGTCATGCATATCAGAAATAAAAGCATCCTGTGTAAATCAAATAAAAAATCAACAGACTTTTTTTGTGAAAAATATTTTTTTTTTATATATTGCATCCCTTGTGTATTTAATGTGCGAATAACCGTGGTTTTACTGATAGAGCAATGGAGAGTGATCTCTAGATATCTACATATACATAATTGCACACACTAGCCTCTATATCTCATGTTAATAGGGACAGAATAATATCATAACCCATGTCTAATAGTACATCAACTTGATCAAATACAATGTGAAAAATACCTCATGTAAGGGTTCTCCATTAGCCAAACAAACAAACATTTGCAGCGTGGTGTGGACAGGGCTCACCGGGGAGATGGGGGGTGTGGGGGCACATAAGATACCACAGTCAAACTGGGGGGGCAATAATAGTTTTCACCACTAAGTCATACCACTGAAAATAAACTAAATAATACATAAATAAGATTCCAAAATACCAGAGTAATGCGGTATGCAATGATTCCTTTTTATTGTACTAACCTAATACTTAAAAGAGAAGCTTTAAATTGTTTTTTCCTTTCTTCCTCAGGTATTGCTTCAGACCTGAGAAAGAGTGGAAACTCTCAAAAGCTTTTCTTTATAGTTTAAATCAATTTCAGCAAACACCAGTGCTCTGTAAATAATCTCCTATGTTAAATATGTCACTAATGACTTTTTGCTGTTCTACCTATTTTTCTACCTTTTGTGTCTGGTAATTCACAATCAGGATATTAAAGTTACAGACTATTCAAAATTAAAGGGACACTGTACCCAAATATTTTCTTTTGTGCTTCAGATAGAGCAGCACTTTTAATCAACTTTCTAATTTACTCCTATTTTCAAATGTTCTTTATTCTCTTGGTATCTTTATTTGAAATGCAAGAATGTAAGCTTAGATGGCGGCCTATTTTTGGTGAACAACCTAGGTTGTCCTTGCTGATTGGTGGATAAATTCATCCACCAATCAAAAACTGCTGTCCAGAGTTCTGAACCTAGAAAAAAGCTTAGATGCCTTCTTTTTCATATAAAGATAGCAAGAGAACGAAGAGAAATTGATAATAGGAGTAAATTAGAAAGTTGCTTAAAATTGCTTCTCTATCTGCATCACAAAATAATAAATTTGGGTACAGTGTCCCTTTAAACTTTCATGATTCAGATAGAGCAGCAATTTTAAGCTACTTTATTATAATTTACTCCTATTATAATTTTTCTTCATTCTCTTGGTATCTTTATAGGAAAAAGCAAGAATGTAAGCTTAGGAGCTAGCCCATTTTTGGTTCAGAACCTGGGTAGGGATTTCTGATTGGTGTCTAAATGTAGCCACCCTTTAGCAAGAGCTTACCCTGGTTCTGAACCAAAAATGGGCCAGCTCCTAAGCTTACATTCTTGCTTTTTTTAAAAAAAAAAAAAAACGAAGATACCAAATTACCAAGAGAATGAAGAAAAAATTATCAAAGTAGTAAATTAGAAAAATTGTTGCTCTATCTAAATGATGAATTTTAATTTTGACTAGATTATAACTTTTAAGGGTGCAGACCAGAGCCATCATATGATTCAGACAGCAGATACAATACAAAATATATAAAATAATTGCTTACTTTTTTTTCAACTCAACAGAACATTCATTATCATGGATGAATGTAACATCCATCCATGATAATACTATATATACCATTGATGATACCTATTACCAACTTTTTTTTAAAGTTTGTAAATAACAAATTAGGGGATTTTTTGTTTTAACACTTAACACAACAAGAGCATTCATGATGATACTACCAACTTTTTTTAAGTTTCTAAAAATTGTAAATAACAAATTGGGGGATATTTTTTTTAAGGCTTTAACACTCAACAGAACATTCATGGATGGATCATGTAACATCCATCCATGAATGTTATGTTGTTGTTGACTGTTAAAAAAACGTTATGTATATGTACGCATTTAAATAGTCACTTATAACATTCCTGAAATAGCCATTTAGTATTTGAGGTAGATCAGTCATCATGGCTGGCAAACAGCACTTAAATTTACAAGAATTGTCCACAATATTGCTTCGGTTTTTATATTTACTTTTTGTATATATTAAATTTAAATGGATTTTTAAGTGCCCTTTTGAAGTTTATCAATATCTAGGGTTTTAATACAGTGCCATGTAGTGCTATCTCCCAGAGGAGCTATGTCGGTCTGGTTGCATCACAATGAAATCCTGGCTGCAGTGCAAACTAAACTTCTTACTAGACACACGGTAACTGTGCATGAGTTCACTTGAAATAAGGCTTTCAAATTATTTTTATTATGATGCATCATGCAGAACATTGCAGAATCTAATGGGATAGGAAATATTTTAGTATCCCATATAAGATATAAATATATAACCCCACCAACTGAGCTCTCTCTTACCGGGGAGGACGACGTCACAGACCGCCGGTCTTCTTCAATATGCAATGCGCCGCCGCCACCAGACACTGACAGTCAGACAGTCAGTTTTTTGAGAGAGCGCACAGAGACTGACTGTGCCAGTGTCAGCCCAGCTCCGCCTCCTTCCCCCGCGCTTCTGCAGAATCTGCTCTGCTCACACTTGTCTGCCGCTTGCTCCTCCCTCTTCCTCCTCTCCAGACTGAGTCTCAGATAGTCTCCTTATGTTTCTGCAAGTGCGGCCGGTGTGAAGGGAATGTCGTTGTGACTCGCACTGACCACACTCTGAGACTGACACTGATCTGGAGGAGGAGAGGAGGAGCAATAATGCCAGGCCAGCGCAGCTGTCAGCACAGCACAGCACAGCATGATGATGCCATGGCCATTACTTACACTGTACACATGGCATGGGATAATTTAGCTGCCGCGTGTTAAGCTGCCATGAGGCACAACATGCTGTTCTGTGGTGTGAGGCGGGACTTCACTTTTCACTCACTGAGAGGCACGCTGCCTTACCCTTACGCTGCCGTAGTGCCGCTTAGCCGCCCTCATCATCGACATCACCACGTGGGTGTCAGAGTAGTCTCAAAGTTAGTAGTGACTCATTCATTGCTCAAAAAAAGAAGATCGAACAGTACAGACAGTAAATATATACACAAAAAATACATCATGATATACTCCTGACTCTCATGATCATCCTGGTCCTCCAGTTTACAGAATTATAAAAGTGCCGGGGGGGGCAGGCGGGGGGGGGGGGGGGCAAGCCATACCTGAAGGGGGGCAAATGCCCCCCCTAGGCCCCCTGTAGTGACGCCACTGAATCCAGCCAATTAGCTGTAAGAATTTACGATCTTCACTAGTATTGCAAATACACAATTACATCAAAAACTATATTTGCTACTGCTGTTCTTAAGTAGGTGAATACCACAGATACAGTCTATCATGGCCAAATATGCATTGAGACTGGCCAGAGACGCAACCGCAAAACAATGGGTTGTGTTCACAGTGCATCATTGTGCTCATGTACCCTACTAGCCAATCATCTGCACATCTACACAAAGCTACAATGTATCTCACATCTAAACACTCACTACGATGTACCAAATATATAGAGAGGCAGGTACTTATGTTCGAAAATCCACATATTGCTGTGAAATATGTGAGGTAATTACTGTCCTTTTAAAGTGACTATTATAAAATGTATGAGTGATTAATATAAAGATTACATACACTTGTTGAAGAATTCATTTTTAATTGTTCTGAAGACACATAATAAATCAAGGTTGAAATTATTGATGCAAGTCTGCAGTTATATAAACGTATTTGCATATACGCACTCCTGAGCTGTCATAATATTTATATAAGCAGACACAAGGTCACAAGATGAGGGGTAACATTCAATAGATATGTGATTTTTCAACACAATATCAGATGACCTTTCATAAGCAAAATACATCTCCTGTGGAAAATTACAGCTAATGATTATCTAACTAACAAACCTATCAGACTCTCCTGTTTAATTAAAAAATTACAAATGATAAGAACTATAGGTAAGTTGTAGTTATGGGCACACACAGAGAAAAATAAATATAAAATGGCAAAATTTTAGATACTTTCTAAATTAAAGAGGAACATTTGCAGGGAAAATGTGATTAAAGGGACAGTATACTATAAAATTGTTTTTCCCTTAATGTGTTTACAATTACTTTTTTTTTACCAGCTGCAGAGTATAAAATGTATGAGATTTGCTTTTTAAGGCTTATTTGTGTATATGAATTAGCTGATTTTGTGTTTTGAAGCCATACCCTAATATAATTTGTTGAGCTTGTAGGTATAATCAGATCTCATTACTTTATCACATTGAGTACATATACCTGCTTCTTTATCTTATAGCTGTCCATAAACCAAAGACCAATACTTTGAGAGAACAATAGAAAATTAACATTTTATTACCTTATCTCTTCTATAACCCACTGGGAGTGTAATTTCTTCTGTTGGCTGTGTTAACACAGCTTGGCCTTGAGGCCAAAAACTTTCAGGAAGGGTGGGGATACCACAGGCTAAATAAACTATTTCAAATGCCAATATAAGGGTAATGGAAATATTTGTAAACAATTTAATACACTACAGCAAGTAAAGTGGATAATTGGGAACAAATTAAAAGTGAGACATTTTTTAAATAAACTGTCCCTTTAAGAGACCTTATTGTAAAGGCTGGTTTTGCCCCATTGAGCTAAAAAAAACTCTCTCTGGAGTGGATACATATTGTACAACAATGACAGGTCAACACAAGTCAATATATATGCATATAGTTGTTACTTTTCAAAGAGAAATGCAATCAAAACACAGGAGCTGCTTGAACTCATATTCATGGGTCTAATCTAGTTTCAGGTAGATGGTAGCGGCAATTAAAGGGACAGTCAAGTAAAAATTAAACTTTCATGATTCAGATAGGGCATGTAATTGTATACAACTTACCAATTTACTTTTATAATCAAATTTGCTTTGTTCTCTTGGTATTCGTTGTTGAAAGTTAAACCTAGGTAGGGTCATATGCTAATTTCTAAGACATTGAATGCCACCTTTTATCTCAGTGCTTTTGACAGTTGTTCAAAGGTAGACAGCACTAGTTCATGTGTGTCATATAGATAACATTATTTATCAGCACTGATTGGCTAAAAGACAAGTCTGTCAAAAGCACTGAGATAAGATGGAAGTCTGCAGAGGCTCAGATACAAGGTAATCACAGAGGTAAAAAGTGTATTGAAGGGACAGTATACACTCATTTTCATATAACTGCATGTAATAGACACTACTATAAAGAATAATATGCACAGATACTGATATAAAAATTCAGTATAAAACTGTTTAAAAACTTATGGCTAGATTTAGAGTTTTGCGTTAGAAGGGGTGCGTTAGCTACGCGTGTTTTTTTCCCCCCGCACCTTTTAAACAACGCTGGTATTTAGAGTTCTCTGAGGGCTGCGTTAGGCTCCAAAAAGGTAGCGTAGAGCATAATTTACCGCCACTTCAACTCTAAATACCAGCGTTGCTTATGGACGCAGGAAGCTTCAAAAACGTGCTCGTGCACGATTCCCCCATAGGAAACAATGTGGCAGTTTGAGCTGAAAAAAAACCTAACACCTGCAAAAAAGCAGCGTTCAGCTCCTAACGCATCCCCATTGTTTCCTATAGGGAAACAATTCCTATGTCTGCACCTAACACCCTAACATGTACCCTGAGTCTAAACACCCCTAACCTTACACTTATTAACCCCTAATCTGCCGCCCCCGCTATCGCTGACCCCTGCATTTTATTATTAACCCCTAATCTACCGCTCCGTTAACCGCCGCAACCTACATTACAGCTATGTACCCCTAATCTGCTGCCCCTAACATCGCCGACCCCTATATTATATTTATTAACCCCTAATCTGCCGCCCCCAACGTCGCCACTACCTTACCTATACTTATTAACCCCTAATCTGCCGACCGGACCTCGCCGCTGCTCTAATAAATGTATTAACCCCTAAAGCTAAGTCTAAACCTAACCCTAACACCCCCCTAAGTTAAATATAATTTAAATCTAACGAAGTAAAATAAATCTTATTAAATAAATTAATCCTATTTAAAGCTAAATACTTACCTGTAAAATAAACCCTAATATAGCTACAATATAAATAATAATTACATTGTAGCTATTTTAGGATTTATATTTATTTTACAGGCAACTTTGTATTTATTTTAACTAGGTACAATAGCTATTAAATAGTTATTTACTATTTAATAGCTACCTAGTTAAAATAATTACAAATTTACCTGTAAAATAAATCCTAACCTAAGTTACAATTAAACCTAACACTACACTACCAATAAATTAATTAACTAAACTACCTACAATTATCTACAATTAAATCAACTAAACTAAATTACAAAAAACAAACAAACACTAAATTACAAAAAATAAAAAAAGATTACAAGAATTTTAAACTAATTACACCTACTCTAAGCCCCCTAAAAAAATAACAAAGCCCCCCAAAATAAAAAAATGCCCTACCCTATTCTAAAATAAAAAGTTAACAGCTCTTTTACCTTACCAGCCAGTGTCAGCCCAGCTCCGCCTCCTTCCCCCGCGCTTCTGCAGAATCTGCTCTGCTCACACTTGTCTGCCGCTTGCTCCTCCCTCTTCCTCCTCTCCAGACTGAGTCTCAGATAGTCTCCTTATGTTTCTGCAAGTGCGGCCGGTGTGAAGGGAATGTCGTTGTGACTCGCACTGACCACACTCTGAGACTGACACTGATCTGGAGGAGGAGAGGAGGAGCAATAATGCCAGGCCAGCGCAGCTGTCAGCACAGCACAGCACAGCATGATGATGCCATGGCCATTACTTACACTGTACACATGGCATGGGATAATTTAGCTGCCGCGTGTTAAGCTGCCATGAGGCACAACATGCTGTTCTGTGGTGTGAGGCGGGACTTCACTTTTCACTCACTGAGAGGCACGCTGCCTTACCCTTACGCTGCCGTAGTGCCGCTTAGCCGCCCTCATCATCGACATCACCACGTGGGTGTCAGAGTAGTCTCAAAGTTAGTAGTGACTCATTCATTGCTCAAAAAAAGAAGATCGAACAGTACAGACAGTAAATATATACACAAAAAATACATCATGATATACTCCTGACTCTCATGATCATCCTGGTCCTCCAGTTTACAGAATTATAAAAGTGCCGGGGGGGGCAGGCGGGGGGGGGGGGGGCAAGCCATACCTGAAGGGGGGCAAATGCCCCCCCTAGGCCCCCTGTAGTGACGCCACTGAATCCAGCCAATTAGCTGTAAGAATTTACGATCTTCACTAGTATTGCAAATACACAATTACATCAAAAACTATATTTGCTACTGCTGTTCTTAAGTAGGTGAATACCACAGATACAGTCTATCATGGCCAAATATGCATTGAGACTGGCCAGAGACGCAACCGCAAAACAATGGGTTGTGTTCACAGTGCATCATTGTGCTCATGTACCCTACTAGCCAATCATCTGCACATCTACACAAAGCTACAATGTATCTCACATCTAAACACTCACTACGATGTACCAAATATATAGAGAGGCAGGTACTTATGTTCGAAAATCCACATATTGCTGTGAAATATGTGAGGTAATTACTGTCCTTTTAAAGTGACTATTATAAAATGTATGAGTGATTAATATAAAGATTACATACACTTGTTGAAGAATTCATTTTTAATTGTTCTGAAGACACATAATAAATCAAGGTTGAAATTATTGATGCAAGTCTGCAGTTATATAAACGTATTTGCATATACGCACTCCTGAGCTGTCATAATATTTATATAAGCAGACACAAGGTCACAAGATGAGGGGTAACATTCAATAGATATGTGATTTTTCAACACAATATCAGATGACCTTTCATAAGCAAAATACATCTCCTGTGGAAAATTACAGCTAATGATTATCTAACTAACAAACCTATCAGACTCTCCTGTTTAATTAAAAAATTACAAATGATAAGAACTATAGGTAAGTTGTAGTTATGGGCACACACAGAGAAAAATAAATATAAAATGGCAAAATTTTAGATACTTTCTAAATTAAAGAGGAACATTTGCAGGGAAAATGTGATTAAAGGGACAGTATACTATAAAATTGTTTTTCCCTTAATGTGTTTACAATTACTTTTTTTTTACCAGCTGCAGAGTATAAAATGTATGAGATTTGCTTTTTAAGGCTTATTTGTGTATATGAATTAGCTGATTTTGTGTTTTGAAGCCATACCCTAATATAATTTGTTGAGCTTGTAGGTATAATCAGATCTCATTACTTTATCACATTGAGTACATATACCTGCTTCTTTATCTTATAGCTGTCCATAAACCAAAGACCAATACTTTGAGAGAACAATAGAAAATTAACATTTTATTACCTTATCTCTTCTATAACCCACTGGGAGTGTAATTTCTTCTGTTGGCTGTGTTAACACAGCTTGGCCTTGAGGCCAAAAACTTTCAGGAAGGGTGGGGATACCACAGGCTAAATAAACTATTTCAAATGCCAATATAAGGGTAATGGAAATATTTGTAAACAATTTAATACACTACAGCAAGTAAAGTGGATAATTGGGAACAAATTAAAAGTGAGACATTTTTTAAATAAACTGTCCCTTTAAGAGACCTTATTGTAAAGGCTGGTTTTGCCCCATTGAGCTAAAAAAAACTCTCTCTGGAGTGGATACATATTGTACAACAATGACAGGTCAACACAAGTCAATATATATGCATATAGTTGTTACTTTTCAAAGAGAAATGCAATCAAAACACAGGAGCTGCTTGAACTCATATTCATGGGTCTAATCTAGTTTCAGGTAGATGGTAGCGGCAATTAAAGGGACAGTCAAGTAAAAATTAAACTTTCATGATTCAGATAGGGCATGTAATTGTATACAACTTACCAATTTACTTTTATAATCAAATTTGCTTTGTTCTCTTGGTATTCGTTGTTGAAAGTTAAACCTAGGTAGGGTCATATGCTAATTTCTAAGACATTGAATGCCACCTTTTATCTCAGTGCTTTTGACAGTTGTTCAAAGGTAGACAGCACTAGTTCATGTGTGTCATATAGATAACATTATTTATCAGCACTGATTGGCTAAAAGACAAGTCTGTCAAAAGCACTGAGATAAGATGGAAGTCTGCAGAGGCTCAGATACAAGGTAATCACAGAGGTAAAAAGTGTATTGAAGGGACAGTATACACTCATTTTCATATAACTGCATGTAATAGACACTACTATAAAGAATAATATGCACAGATACTGATATAAAAATTCAGTATAAAACTGTTTAAAAACTTACGGCTAGATTTAGAGTTTTGCGTTAGAAGGGGTGCGTTAGCTACGCGTGTTTTTTTCCCCCCGCACCTTTTAAACAACGCTGGTATTTAGAGTTCTCTGAGGGCTGCGTTAGGCTCCAAAAAGGTAGCGTAGAGCATAATTTACCGCCACTTCAACTCTAAATACCAGCGTTGCTTATGGACGCAGGAAGCTTCAAAAACGTGCTCGTGCACGATTCCCCCATAGGAAACAATGTGGCAGTTTGAGCTGAAAAAAAACCTAACACCTGCAAAAAAGCAGCGTTCAGCTCCTAACGCATCCCCATTGTTTCCTATAGGGAAACAATTCCTATGTCTGCACCTAACACCCTAACATGTACCCTGAGTCTAAACACCCCTAACCTTACACTTATTAACCCCTAATCTGCCGCCCCCGCTATCGCTGACCCCTGCATTTTATTATTAACCCCTAATCTACCGCTCCGTTAACCGCCGCAACCTACATTACAGCTATGTACCCCTAATCTGCTGCCCCTAACATCGCCGACCCCTATATTATATTTATTAACCCCTAATCTGCCGCCCCCAACGTCGCCACTACCTTACCTATACTTATTAACCCCTAATCTGCCGACCGGACCTCGCCGCTGCTCTAATAAATGTATTAACCCCTAAAGCTAAGTCTAAACCTAACCCTAACACCCCCCTAAGTTAAATATAATTTAAATCTAACGAAGTAAAATAAATCTTATTAAATAAATTAATCCTATTTAAAGCTAAATACTTACCTGTAAAATAAACCCTAATATAGCTACAATATAAATAATAATTACATTGTAGCTATTTTAGGATTTATATTTATTTTACAGGCAACTTTGTATTTATTTTAACTAGGTACAATAGCTATTAAATAGTTATTTACTATTTAATAGCTACCTAGTTAAAATAATTACAAATTTACCTGTAAAATAAATCCTAACCTAAGTTACAATTAAACCTAACACTACACTACCAATAAATTAATTAACTAAACTACCTACAATTATCTACAATTAAATCAACTAAACTAAATTACAAAAAACAAACAAACACTAAATTACAAAAAATAAAAAAAGATTACAAGAATTTTAAACTAATTACACCTACTCTAAGCCCCCTAAAAAAATAACAAAGCCCCCCAAAATAAAAAAATGCCCTACCCTATTCTAAAATAAAAAGTTAACAGCTCTTTTACCTTACCAGCCCTTAAAAGGGCCTTTTGCGGGGCATGCCCCAAAGTCATCAGCTCTTTTGCATTTTAAAAAAACATACAATACCCCCCCCCAACATTACAACCCACCACCCATATACCCCTAATCTAACCCAAACCCCCCTTAAAAATCCTAACACTAAGCCCCTGAAGATCTCCCTACCTTAACTTCAAGATAAGAGGTCCAGTAGAGGCTCCGAAGTCTTCATCCTATCCGGCAAGAAGAGGACATCCGGACCGGTAGACATCTTCATCCAGGCGGCGTCTTCTATCTTCATCCATTCGGCGCGGAGCGGGACCATCTTGAAGCAGCCGACGTGGATCCATCCTCTTCTTCCGGCGACTCCCAATGAATGAAGGTTCCTTTAAGTAAGTGACGTCATCCAAGATGGCATCCCTCGAATTCCGATTGGCTGATAGGATTCTATCAGCCAATCGGAATTAAGGTAGCCAATCAGATTCAAGTTCAATCCGATTGGGTGATTGGAACAGCCAATCAGATTGAGCTCACATTCTATTGGCTGATTGGAACAGCCAATAGAATGCAAGCTCAATCTGATTGGCTGATTGGATCAGCCAATCAGATTGAACTTGAATCTGATTGGCTGATTCAATCAGCCAATCAGATTTTTCCTACCTTAATTCCGATTGGCTGATAGAATCCTATCAGCCAATCGGAATTCGAGGGACGCCATCTTGGATGACGTCACTTAAAGGAACCTTCATTCGTCGGGAGTCGCCGGAAGAAGAGGATGGATCCGTGTCGGCTGCTTCAAGATGGTTGGATGAAGATGAAGATAGAAGACGCCGCCTGGATGAAGATGTCTACCGTTCCGGATGTCCTCTTCTTGCCGGATAGGATGAAGACTTTGGACCCTCTTCTGGACGGATCGGTGATACCCGGCGTGGTGAAGATAAGGTAGGGAGATCTTCAGGGGCTTAGTGTTAGGTTTTTTAAGGGGGGTTTGGGTTAGATTAGGGGTATGTGGGTGGTGGGTTGTAATGTTGGGGGGGTATTGTATGTTTTTTTTAAATGCAAAAGAGCTGATGACTTTGACTTTTTAGGGGGCTTAGAGTAGGTGTAATTAGTTTAAAATTCTTGTAATCTTTTTTTATTTTTTGTAATTTAGTGTTTTGTTTGTTTTGTAATTTAGTTTAGTTGATTTAATTGTATATAATTGTAGGTAGTTTAGTTAATTAATTTATTGATAGTGTAGTGTTAGGTTTAATTGTAAGTTAGGTTAGGATTTATTTTACAGGTAATTTTGTAATTATTTTAACTAGGTAGCTATTAAATAGTAAATTACTATTTAATAGCTATTGTACCTAGTTAAAATAAATACAAAGTTGCCTGTAAAATAAATATAAATCCTAAAATAGCTACAATATAATTATTCGTTATATTGTAGCTATATGTAGTTTATTTTACAGGTAAGTATTTAGCTTTAAATAGGATTAATTTATTTAATAATATTTATTATATTTCGTTAGATTTAAATTATATTTAACTTAGGGCGGTGTTAGGGTTAGGGTTACTTAGGATTAGGGACTTAGCTTTAGGGGTTAATACATTTATTAGAGTAGCGGCGAGGTCCAGTCGGCAGATTAGGGGTTAATAAGTGTATGTAGGTAGCAGCGACATTGGGGGGGGGCAGATTAGGGGTTAATAAATATTATGTAGGTGTCGGCGATGTTAGGGGCAGCAGATTAGGGGTACATAGGGATAATGTAGGTTGCGGCGGTGTGCGGTCAGCAGATTAGGGGTTAAAAAATTTATTAGAGTGGCGGCGATGTGGGGGGACCTCGGTTTAGGGGTACATAGGTAGTTTATGGGTGTTAGTGTACTTTAGAGCACAGTAGTTAAGTGCTTTATGAACAGGCGTTAACTCCTGACTTTTTTCTGCGGCTGGAGTCTTGTCGTTAGAGTTCTAACGCTCACTTCAGCCAAGACTCTAAATACCAGCGTTAGAAAGATCCCATTGAAAAGATAGGATACGCAATTGGCGTAAGGGGATCTGCGGTATGGAAAAGTCGCGGCTGGAAAGTGAGCTTTAGACCCTTTCCTGACTGACTGTAAATACCAGAGGGCGGTAAAAACCAGCGTTAGGACCCCTTAACGCTGGTTTGGACAGCTAACGCAGAACTCTAAATCTAGGCGTTAATTAGATGCTCTCAGTTTAGCTTTGTTGAAAAGGTAGCTGGAAAGCCCACTGCAAGTGGTAAATAAGACACTACCCTTCCCCCTTCTTTTGCATATGAAAATACCCTTTACACAAACAGGAGCAATCTGGAGAAGGTAGCCGACGGTATTCTCATAAAACTTTGGGGCTTTGGTTAGGAGTCTGAAAATCAGAGCAATGTTATTTAAAAATAAGCAAAACTATACATTTAAAAAAACAAAAAACTTTATGGGCTATATAAATAGATCATCTACAAAACATTTATGCAAAGAAAACATGAGTGTATAATGTCCCTTTAATATAACAGTGTTGGTTATGCACAACTGGGGAATGGGTAATAAAGGGATTATCTATCTTTTTAAACAGTAATCATTTTCAAGTGATTGGTGGGGAACATGCTCTCTCCCAATTGCTAAAAGGGCGGAAATTAATGTACAGTGACTATGCTCTAGAGTTGCTTACATATTAATCTCTTCCCAACATTAACCCCTTAATTGCTGCTTCCAGGTCCTCTCTAGTGTCTATAATAGATTTCTTCAGCAACTAATGTTTTGGAGCAGATTTGAGTAGAGAACACAAACACACTGCAATATTACATTGCAAGCAGAACAAAATCGCAAGCCCTTTTTGTTTACCGCTACATTTTACTCTTAAAGGGACATGATACCCAAATGTTTAAGCAAATTAAAGTGATATATCACTGCTATAAAAAACTGATTACAAAATATCATCTGAACAACTGTAAAAAAAGGAATATATGTTACCTCAATATTTCCTCAGTAGCCACATCCCAATGTAAAGGGACTTTAAGCAGCCAATCAGGATACTAGTCCTATGACTTACAAGGGCCCATGCATCTGGCATATGAGCACAGTTATGTTATTTCCCAGTGTAAGGAAGTAAGGAAGGGATCACAGTAAAGTGTGACCTCAGCACTGATGAACTGATTGGCTGTTATTTTTTTATTTCAATAGTGTCTGAATGATAAATGTTCACAGAGCACTTACTATTGTGAGCTGAAGAAATTTTGAGGTAAAATATATTATTTCTTTACATTAATAATTTCCGGTTAGCTTTCTTTATGTGATATGTGATTTAGCATATGGGTATTAGGTCCCCTTAAACTGAAACCCCCTCTCTTTTCCTGTCTCTCTCCCTCTCTTTTGCTCTCTCTATCCCCCCTATTTTGCTCTCTCTCTCCCCCCTTTCTTTTGCTCTCTCCCCCCTCTCTTTTGCTGTCTCTCTCCTTCTCTTTTGCTCTCTCTATCCCCCCTCTTTTGCTCTCTCTATCCCCCCTCTTTTGCTCTCTCTCTCTCCCCCCTCTCTTTTGCTCTCACTTTCTCCACCCTCTTTTTTGCTCTCTCTATCCCCCCTCTTTAGCTCTCTCTATCCCCCCCTCTCTATCCACCCTCTTTTGCTCTCTCTCTCCCCTTTCTTTTGCTCTCTTTCCCCCATCTCTTTTGCTGTCTCTCTCCCCTTCTCTTTTGCTCTTTCTCTCCCCCTCTCTTTTGCTCTCTCTCTCCCCCTCTCTTATGCTCTCTCCCTCCCCCTCTCTTTTGCTCTCTCTCTCCCCCCTATTTTTTGCTCTCCCCCCTCTCTTTTGCGCTCTCTCTCCCCTCTCTTTTGCGCTCTCTTTCCCCTCTCTTTTGCTCTCTCTCTCCCTCTCGTTTGCTCTCTCTCCCCTCTCTTTTGCTCTCTCTCCCCCTCTCTTTCCCCCCTCTCTTTTGCATGCTCTCTCTTTCCCTTCTTTTGTGCTCTCCCCCCTCTCTTTTGCTCTCTCTCTTCCCTTTCTCCTCCTCTCTTTTGCTGTCTATTTCCCTCTCTTTTGCTCTGTCTATCTCCCCTCTCTTTTACTCTCTCTCTTCCCTCTCTTTTGCTAGCTCTCTCTCCCCTCTCTTTTACTCTCTCTCTTTTGCACGCTCTATTCCCCTCTCTATTGCTCTCTCTCTCCCCCTCTCTTTTGCTCTCTCTCTCCCCCCTCTCTTTTCCTCACTCTCTTTTGCACACTCTATTCCCCTCTCTATTGCTCTCTCTCTCCCCCTCTCGTTTGCTCTCTCTCCCCCTCTCTTTTGTTCTCTCTCCCCCCTCTCTTTTGCTCTCTCTCTCCCCCCTCTCTTTTCCTCACTCTCTTTTGCACGCTCTATTCCCCTCTCTATTGATCTCTCTCTCCCCCTCTCTTTTGCTCTCTCTCCCCCTCTCTTTTGCTCTCTCTCACCCTCTCTTTTGCTGTCTCTCTCCCTCTCTTTTGCTCTCTCTTCCCCCCCTATTTTGCTCTCTCTCCCCCTCTCTTTTGCTGTCTCTCTCCCTCTTCTTTGCTCTCTCTATCCCCCCTCTTTTGCTCTCTCTATTCCTCCTCTTTTGCTCTCTCTCTCCCCCCTCTATTTTGCTCTCTCTCTCCCCCTCTATTTTGCTCTCTCTCTCCCCCCTCTTTTGCTCTCTCTACCCCCCTCTTTTACTCTCTCTCCCTTTTCTTTTGCTCTCTTCCCCCCTCTCTTTTGCTGTCTCTCTATCCCCTTCTCTTTTGCTCTTTCTCTCTCCCTTTCTTTTGCTCTCTCTCTCCCCTCTCTTTTGCTCTCTCTCTCCCTCCTCTCTTTCCCACCTTCTTTTTTACACTCTCTCTCCCCTCTCTTTTGCACTCTTCCCCCTTTCTTTGCTCTCTCTCCCCCCTTCTCTTTTGCTCTCTCTCCCCTCTCTTTTGCTCTTTCTCTCTCCCCCCTCTCTTTCCCCCCTCTCTTTTGAATGTTCTCTCTCTCTCCCCTCTTTTGTGCTCTCCCCCCTCTCTTTTGCTCTCTCTCCCCCCTTTCTCCCCCCCTCTTTTGCTGTCTCTCCCCCTCTCTTTTGCTCTCTCTCCCCTCTCTTTTGCTCTCTCTCCCCTCTCTTTTGTTCTCTCTCTTCCCCCTCTCTTTTGTTCTCTCTCTCTCCCCCTTTCTTTTGCTTTCCCTCCCCTCTTTTGTGCTCTCCCCCTCTCTTTTTCTCTCTCTCCCCTCTCTTTTGCTCTCTCTCCCCCTATCTTTTGCTGTCTCTCTCCCTCTCTCTTGCTCTCTATATCCCTCCTCTTTTGCTCTATCTCCCCCTCTCTTGCTCTCTCTCTCCCCTCCTCTCTTTTGCTCTCTCCCCCTCTTTTTTGCTGTCTCTCTCCCTCTTCTTTGCTCTCTCTATCCCCCCTCTTTTGCTCTCTCTATTCCTCCTCTTTTGATCTCTCCCCCCCCCTCTATTTTGCTCTCTCTCTCCCCTCTCTATTTTGCTCTCTCTCCCCCCCTCTTTTGCTCTCTCTACCCCCCTCTTTTACTCTCTCTCCCCTTTCTTTTGCTCTCTTCCCCCCCTCTCTTTTGCTGTCTCTCTCCCCTTCTCTTTTGCCCTTTCTCTCTCCCTTTCTTTTGCTCTCTCTCTCCTCCCTCTCTTATGCTCTCTCTCTCCCCTCTCTTTTGCTCTCTCTCTCCCTCCTCTCTTTCCCACCCTCTCTTTTGCACTCTCTCTCCCCTCTCTTTTGCACTCTTCCCCCTCTCTTTGCTCTCTCTCCCCCCTTCTCTTTTGCTCTCTCTCCCCTCTCTTTTGCTCTTTCTCTCTCCCCCCCTCTTTCCCCCCTCTCTCTTTTGAATGTTCTCTCTCTCTCCCCTCTTTTGTGCTCTCCCCCTCTCTTTTGCTCTCTATCCCCCCTTTCTCCCCCCTCTTTTGCTGTCTCTCTCCCTCTCTTTTGCTCTCTCTCCCCTCTCTTTTGCTCTCTCTCCCCTCTCTTTTGTTCTCTTTCTTCCCCCTCTCTTTTGTTCTCTCTCTCTCTCCCCCTTTCTTTTGCTCTCTCCCCCCTCTCTTTTGCACGCTTTCTCTCCCCTCTTTTGTGCTCTCCCCCTCTCTTTTTCTCTCTCTCCCCTCTCTTTTGCTCTCTCTCTCTCTCCCCCTATCTTTTGCTGTCTCTCCCCCCTCTCTTTTGCGCTCTCTCTCCCCCTCTCTTTTGTTCTATCTCCCCCTTTATTTTGCTGTCTCTCTCCCTCTCTTTTGCTCTCTCTATCCCTCCTCTTTTGCTCTATCTCCCCCTCTCTTGCTCTCTTTCTCCCCTCCTCTCTTTTGCTCTCTCCCCCTCTCTTTTGCTGTCTCTCTCCCTCTCTTTTGCTCTCTCTATCCCCCTCTTTTGCTCTCTCTATCCCCTCTCTTTTGCTCTCTCTCTCCCCCTCTCTTTTGCTATCTCTATCCCCCTCTCTTTTGCTCTCTCTCTCCTTTCTTTTGCTCTCTTTTCCCCTCTCTTTTTGCTGTCTCTCTCCCCCTCTATTTTGCTATCTCTATCTCCCTCTCTTTTGCTCTCTCTCCCCCTCTCTTTTGCTCTCTCTCTCCCCTCTCTTTTGCTCTCTCTCTTACTCTCCGCTCTCTTTCCCCCTCTCTTTTGCACTCTCTCTCTCTTCCCTCTCTTTTGTTCGCTCTCTCCCCCTCTCTTTTGCTCTCTCCCCTCTCTTTTGCTCTCTCTCCCCCATCTCTTTTCCCCCCTCTCTTTTGCGCTCTCTCTCTCTGTCCCTCTCTCCCCTCTTTTGCTCTCTCCCCACTATCTTTTGCTCTCTCTCCCCTCTCTTTTGCTCTCTCTCTTCTCTCTTTTGCTCTCTCTCTCCCCTTTCTCCCCCCTCTCTTTTGCTGTCTCTCTCCCTCTCTTTTGCTCTCTCTATCTCCCCTCTTTTGCTCTCTCTCTCTCCCCTTTCATTTGCTCTCTCTCCCCTCTCTTTTGCTCTCTATCTTCTCTCTTTTGCTCGCTCTCTCCCCTTTCTCCCCCCTCTCTTTTGCTGTCTCTCTCCCTCTCTTTTGCTCTCTCTATCCCCCCTCTTTTGCTCTCTCTCTATCCCCCCTCTTTAGAGCTCTCTCAAGTCCGCAATGCCCCGCCCACGTCACAACCGGCCCCGCCCACGTCATACCCGACCCCGTCCGTGTCACACCCCCCTCACACCCGGCCGGCCCCAGATGCCTGGTCAGTCTGTTGAAGGCCAGGTGTGTTTGTCCTCGCGCAGTCTCTACTGCGCATGACAGCTTCGGACAAACACACTTGGCCTTTTATATTATAGGATGAGTACCTATCCTACAGAATAGCATTATGTATGCTCACCATAATGTAAGATACAATCTTAAATTTTGTACTAACTCTGAAGTTAAGAACTAGACTTGTGTAATTGTTTTCTCACCAATGCACATTCGTGAAAACAAATCTGATTATCTTTTCATTTTAATAAAATTAATATCTGAATGAATACACAAAGAAAATGAAAGAAAATGAAAACTACTGACAAAAATCTATAGAATTAATTTCCTTTAATTTTTTGTTAAGGGGTTAATGCATTCCTTAAGGTGGTCTAGAGATCCTCTTAACGCGCTTGGCTTCCAGGCTTAAAGGGACACTGAACCCAAATTTTTTCTTTCCGGATTCAGATAGAGCATGACATTTTAAGCAACTTTATAATTTACTCCTATTATCAAATTTTATTCATTCTCTTGGTATCTTTATTTGAAATGCAAGAATGTAAGTTTAGATGCCGGCCCATTTTTAGTGAACAACCTAGGTTGTCCTTGCTGATTGATGGATAAATTCATCCACCAATGAAAAAGTGCTGTCCAGAGTCTGAATAAAAAAAAGCTTAGATGCTTTCTTTTTCAAATAAAGATATCAAGAGAATGAAGAAAATTTGATAATAGGAGTAAATTAGAAAGTTGCTTAAAATTGCATGCTCTATTTGAATCACAAAAGAAAAAAAATTTGGGTTCATTTTCCCGTTAACATGCTCGGCTCCCAGGACCTACACTAAAGTTAGTACTTGTCCTGTGAACCAAGAGCGATAAGCCTGCTGTTAGCGCGGCCGGGGCTCTGGCAACAAGAGGATCAGGTTAGCGCACTCTCCAGAGCACATTAAAGGGACAGAAAACCCCAAAATTTTCCTTTATGATTTGGATAGAACATACAATTTTAAACAACTTTTCAATTTATTTCTATTATCAAATTTGCTTCATTCTCTTGTTATCTTTATTTGAAAAAGAAGGCATCTAAGCTTTTTTTTTATTCAGAACTCTGGACAGCACTTTTTCATTGGTGGATGAATTTATCCATCAATCACTACTGGCAGCTAGCGGAACACATCTAGTAAGCCAATCACAAGAGACAAATGTGTGCAGGCAGGAATCAGCAGCTAGATCCCACTAGTGTAGGATATGTGCGTATTCTTTTTCAACAAGGGATACAATGAGAACAAAGCACATTAGAAAATTGAAGTTCATTTAGAAGTTTCATAAAATAACATGATCTGTCTGAATCATGAAAGTTTATTTTTTACTTTCCTACCCCTTTAAGGTCAGTATTGTAGCTACAGGTGAACTTTTTAATTATAGCTTTGAAACATTTACTTTTATTTTAACGAAAACAAATATAAATATTTAACTAAAATTCAGTTTTCATTTTGTTTTAAACCGAACAAATACTGAATAGTGCAGCCACCTAATATTCGGGGGAATTTACTCCTATTATCAATTTTTATTCGTTATCTTGCTGTCTTTATTTAAAAAGCAGGACTGTAAAGCTTACGAGACAGCCCATTTTTTGTTGAGAGCCTGGGTTATGCTTGTTTATTGGTTTGCTAAATGTATCTACCAATAAGCAAGTGCTATCCATGGTGCTGAACCTAAAATGGGCTTGCTCCTAAGTTTTAAATACCTGCTTTTTAGATAAAGATAGCAAGAGTATGAAGAAAAATTGATAGTAGGAGTAAATTACAAAGTTGCTTAAAATTGCTGCTCTATTTGAATCATTAAATAAAAAAAATTTGGGTTTAGTATCCCTTTAACTTCAATTTGATGGCCCCTTGTGTCATGAGACAGCCATCAGCCAATCACAGACTCATATACGTACACACTGTGAACTCCTGCACATGCTCAGTAGTGTGGCAGTAGCGGACCTACTCAACAGAGGGCAAGCAATAGCAATAATATACATGATGCACTGTAGAATGATTTCAAGGAAAGATAGACAGACAGACAGATAGACAGAGGCAGACAGACAGACAGACAGACAGATAGACAGACAGATAGATAGATAGATAGATAGATAGATAGATAGATAGATAGATAGATACAGTAGATATTAGACAGTCAGATAGATAGATAGATAGATAGATAGATAGATAGATAGATAGATAGATAGATAGATAGATAGATAGATTATAGATAATAGATAGAGACAGACATACAGATAGATGATAGATAGATAAAAAGATAGATAGATGCTAGATATATTATAGATAGATAGAGGGACAGATAGACAGACATATAGATAGACAGACAAACAGACAGACAGATAGATAGAAAGACAGATATATACAGTATATATATATATGAACGATAGACAGACAGACAGAGAGACAGATAGATAAGTGTAACTATTCACTGTATTCTTCACTATACGAAGCGCTTTATAAATAAGCAATTATATAGTGAATACCCTACTCTATGGATATTTTGAGCATAAAAACAAACATTTGCCTTATATAACTGGGCATTAAATGCTACATAGCTTTATGTGTGATGAGTTTCTGTTTCTAGGTAACGGTGCTTTCCAAATTTGAACAATAAAATCTCCCAAGCAAATGCAGCCTTAGGAGCTTTTCAGCTTGAAAATATAATTAAATGTAAGTATATAACAAGCCATTAAAAGATCTCCACAGTGCACATATCCATAATTACATGTATGGGCATACATTAGCAGACACCAATTTATGCTCATTTACAATCCTAATTAGCTGCCGCTTATACATGGGTTAGGCGTTTAGACATACTTGATTTGTGAAATGGGTTAAGCATTTTTCAGTGTCCTAATTATCATATTACAACTAAACAGCATGTTTGTATCATCTGAAACCTCTATGGTAATAATTAGAACATGTGAATGTAGGTTGGAAATCTCTCCCCAATCTTTTAGTTTTCACCCACAGTGCACTGCTGTGGGTAACGGCCACCTAGATATGCCTGGATGCCTAACCACACTAACAGAATACTGAGCTCACCTAAGGAACTCATACAACTCTGCCCCACCCCCTGCTGCCTTTCACAAAACGTGTGGCTTGGCTTAGTAAGAGCAAGCACTTGTCCCCCAAACTTTAATTGAACTGTCACTGGCTGGAGTGTATCTTTATATTGTTTTCTAGGTACACAAATACATTTACTCTCTCACTTACCAGCTGTTTTAACCCTTTAATGACAGGGTCAATTTGTCTACATCGGAACAACGTTCCGATGTAGATTGAAATCCCGCAATCTTGCAAGCGATTGCGAGATTTCAGTTATGGGATCAGGTCAGGGGGGCGGCCCTATTAGACCGCAATCTCATCTAGGAAGCGCCGTTGGCTTCAGGACAGCCAAACGCCTACGGCATTCTATTCCGTCTTAATGGCGCTAAAGCCTAGCGCAATTAGGACGGAATAGAACGCCATAACGGCATTAAAAGGTTAACTATAAATAGTTCTCTAGGATGTTTATATTGTTAAAACAAAGCAGAATAACTGGCGTTTCTTACTTTCCTTTGCTAATACATTTTACAAGCTCAAGATAGGACAACAGAATTTGGGGTCTGATGTGAGCATGGGGGGGGGGGGGGGCTCTCAAAAACAGTACCAAGAGAACAAAATACATTTTGATAGCATAAATAAATTGTATTTTTTCCTGTTTGGGCTTTTACCTTAACCCCTTCCTGATGGTACTTATTTTTTACAAAGTTGCGATGTAAACAAATAAGTAAAAAATGTAAATCGCAATCATTCATGTGATCGTGTGATTTCAATAATGGGATCGGGTCTGAGGTGATCAGGCCTATGACGCTAGGCATGCCCTTCAGCCTGCGATCTCAACTTCAGGACAGCAGAATGGCTAGGACGTTCCATACCGTCCTAATGGCGCTAAAGCCCATCACAGTTAGAACCGCATGGACGTCCTAACCAGCTAGAAAGGGTTAATTGTGATTTACATATTCCTTTAAGAAAACATTGTGGCTGTAAATGCTGCATTAAAACCTTGTGTGATTAGAAAAGAAGAGAAAAAGCTTGCATAATACGTTTCACTTACAAGACACTTCTAGTATACATTTCTCAGGGACTTAAAGGGACATTGAACACAAACTGCAAGGTGCATGTTAATAATGTACCTTGATATCGCAAAAGAATTTTGCAATTAATAAGACAACTTTTTGTCACACCTAAACTACCCTGTATCCCCACTGCTATTGCAATAAATACTTCTCCTATCATGATGTAGATGAAAACTGAGAATCCACCTTAGTAGAGCAAATGACTAGAAACACTGAGGGGGGAGAGGGAGGAAGACACTATTTCACAGCAAATTATTTAATAGTATTAGCCCAAAACTCGCTGGGGGAAAGCGGAAGAAGCGCAGTTTTTACAGCAAAAGGAAGTAAAATAAATTATTAATGTATAAGGCAATACGTTCACTAATGAAACATTATGGGCCACATTACGAGTGGAACGCAAACATTTGCGCCCGAGCAATAAGGTTTTTTTATAGGTGTTTGCGCTTGTCGGGCTTACCCCTCGTATTACCAGTGGTAGATAAACATGATCGCTTAAGCACAATCACGATTTGCAATAGAATGATTACTGCAACTTCAGAGCTCTGGTTAACTGTTTTGTAAAACTACAAAGTTGCACAAAACACATCAAACATACAGGGAGTGCAGAATTATTAGGCAAATGAGTATTTTGACCACATCATCCTCTTTATGCATGTTGTCTTACTCCAAGCTGTATAGGCTCGAAAGCCTACCACCAATTAAGCATATTAGGTGATGTGCATCTCTGTAATGAGAAGGGGTGTGGTCTAATGACATCAACACCCTATATCAGGTGTGCATAATTATTAGGCAACTTCCTTTCCTTTGGCAAAATGTGTCAAAAGAAGGACTTGACAGGCTCAGAAAAGTCAAAAATAGTGAGATATCTTGCAGAGGGATGCAGCACTCTTAAAATTGCAAAGCTTCTGAAGCGTGATCATCGAAATATCAAGCGTTTCATTCAAAATAGTCAACAGGGTCGCAAGAAGCGTGTGGAAAAACCAAGGCGCAAAATAACTGCCCATGAACTGAGAAAAGTCAAGCGTGCAGCTGCCAAGATGCCACTTGCCACCAGTTTGGCCATATTTCAGAGCTGCAACATCACTGGAGTGCCCAAAAGCACAAGGTGTGCAATACTCAGAGACATGGCCAAGGTAAGAAAGGCTGAAAGACGACCACCACTGAACAAGACACACAAGCTGAAACGTCAAGACTGGGCCAAGACTCAAAAATCTCAAGACAGATTTTTCTAAGGTTTTATGGACTGATGAAATGAGAGTGAGTCTTGATGGGCCAGATGGATGGGCCCGTGGCTGGATTGGTAAAGGTCAGAGAGCTCCAGTCCGACTCAGACGCCAGCAAGGTGGAGGTGAAGTACTGGTTTGGGCTGGTATCATCAAAGATGAGCTTGTGGGGCCTTTTCGGGTTGAGGATGGAGTCAAGCTCAACTCCCAGTCCTACTGCCAGTTTCTGGAAGACACCTTCTTCAAGCAGTGGTACAGGAAGAAGTCTGCATCCTTCAAGAAAAACATGATTTTCATGCAGGACAATGCTCCATCACAAAGGGTATAAAAGAAGAAAATCTAATGACATGGCCTCCTTGTTCACCTGATCTGAACCCCATTGAGAACCTGTGGTCCATCATCAAATGTGAGATTTACAAGGAGGGAAAACAGTACACCTCTCTGAACAGTGTCTGGGAGGCTGTGGTTGCTGCTGCACGCAATGTTGATGGTGAACAGATCAAAACACTGACAGAATCCATGGAGGGCAGGCTTTTGAGTGTCCTTGCAAAGAAAGGTGGCTATATTGGTCACTGATTTGTTTTTGTTTTGATTTTGAATGTCAGAAATGTATATTTGTGAATGTTGAGATGTTATATTGGTTTCACTGGTAAAAATAAATAATTGAAATGGGTATATATTTGTTTTTTGTTAAGTTGCCTAATATTTATGCACAGTAATAGTCACCTGCACACACAGATATCCCCCTAAAATAGCTATAACTAAAAACAAACTAAAAACTACTTCCAAAACTATTCAGCTTTGATATTAATGAGTTTTTTGGGTTCATTGAGAACATGGTTGTTGTTCAATAATAAAATTAATCCTCAAAAATACAACTCGCCTAATAATTCTGCACTCCCTGTACATTACAGTATACTTACACTCATAATAGCACTATCTAATAAATATACATTACACAGTACAGTTACACTCATAATAACACCATCTAATAAATATACATTACATAGTACAGTTACACTCATAATAACACTATCTAATAAATATACATTACACAGTACAGTTACACTCATAATAACACCATCTAATAAATATACATTACATAGTACAGTTACACACATAATAACACCATCTAATAAATATACATTACATAGTACAGTTACACACATAATAACACTGTCTAATAAATATACATTACACAGTACAGTTACACACATAATAACACTATCTAATAAATATTCATTACACAGTACAGTTATACTCATATTAACACTGTCTAATAAATATGCATTACACAGTACAGTTACACTCATAATAACACTATCTAATAAATATACATTACATAGTACAGTTACACACATAATAACACTATCTAATAAATATACATTACACAGTACAGTTACACACATAATAACACTGTCTAATAAATATACATTACACAGTACAGTTACACTCATAATAACACTCTCTAATAAATATACATTACACAGTACAGTTACACTCATAATAACACTATCTAATAAATATACATTACATAGTACAGTTACACACATAATAACACTATCTAATAAATATACATTACACAGTACAGTTACACACATAATAACACTGTCTAATAAATATACATTACACAGTACAGTTACACTCATAATAACACTGTCTAATAAATATACATTACACAGTACAGTTACACTCATAGTAACACTGTCTAATAAATATACATTACACAGTACAGTTACAATCATAATAACACTATCTAATAAATATACATTACACAGTACAGTTTCACTCATAATAACACTGTCTAATAAATATACATTACACAGTACAGTTACACTCATAATAACACTGTCTAATAAATATACATTACATAGTACAGTTATACTCATAATAACACCATCTAATAAATATACATTACATAGTATAGTTACACTCATAACACCATCTAATAAGTATACTTACACTCATAATAACACTATCTAATAAATATACATTACATGACAGTACAGTTACACACATAATAACACTATCTAATAAATATACATTACACAGTACAGTTTCACTCATAATAACACTGTCTAATAAATATACATTACACAGTACAGTTACACTCATAATAACACTGTCTAATAAATATACATTACACAGTACAGTTACACTCATAATAACACTGTCTAATAAATATACATTACACAGTACAGTTACACACATAATAACACTATCTAATAAATATACATTACACAGTACAGTTACACACATAATAACACTGTCTAATAAATATACAATACACAGTACAGTTACACTCATAATAACACTATCTAATAAATATACATTACACAGTACAGTTACACTCATAATAACACAATCTAATAAATATACATTACACAGTACTCATAATAACACTAAGGCCTCTATTTAACAAAGTCTGGCGGACCTGATCCGACAGTGCGGATCAGGTCCGCCAGACCTCGCTGAATGCGGAGAGCAATACGCTCTCCATATTCAGCATTGCAACGCTGCCCTCTGCAGACTCCCGGCTTATGCACCGCCAGCAGGGAGATGTCAATCAACCCGATTGTACTCGATCGGGTTGATTTCCGGCGATGTCTGCCCGCCTGCTCAGAGCAGGCGGACAGGTTATGGAGCAGCGGTCTTTGTGACCGCTGCTTCATAACTGCTGTTTCTGGCGAGTCTGAAGACTCGCCAGAAACACGGGCCGTCAAGCTCCTTTCGGAGCTTGATAGATAGGCCCCAATGTAATAAATATACATTACACAGTACAGTTACGCACATAATAACACTATCTAATAAATATACATTAAACAGTACAGTTACACTCATAATAACACTATCTAATAAATATATATTACACAGTACAGTTACACTCATAATAATACTATCTAATAAATATACATTACACAGTACAGTTACACTCATAATAACACTATCTAATAAATATACATTACACAGTACAGTTACGCACATAATAATACTATCTAATAAATATACATTACACAGTACAGTTACGCACATAATAATACTATCTAATAAATATACATTACATAGTACAATTACACTCATAATAACACTATCTAATAAATATACATTACACAGTACAGTTACACTCATAATAATACTATCTAATAAATATACATTACACAGTACAGTTACACTCATAATAACACTATCTAATAAATATACATTACACAGTTCTGTTACACTCATAATAATACTATCTAATAAATATACATTACACAGTACAGTTACACTCATAATAATACTATCTAATAAATATACATTACACAGTACAGTTACACTCATAATAACACTGTCTAATAAATATACATTACACAGTACAGTTACACACATAATAACACTATCTAATAAATATACATTACACAGTACAGTTACACACATAATAACACTGTCTAATAAATATACATTACACAGTACAGTTACACTCATAATAACACTATCTAATAAATATACATTACACAGTGCAGTTACACTCATAATAATACTATCTAATAAATATATATTACACACACAGTACAGTTACACACATAATAACACCATCTAATAAATATACCTTACACAGTACAGTTACACTCATATTAACACCATATAATAAATATACATTACACAGTACAGTTACACTCATAATAACACTATCTAATAAATATACATTACACAGTACAGTTACACTCATAATAACACTATCTAATAAATATACATTACACAGTACAGTTACACTCATAATAACACCATCTAATAAATATACATTACACAGTACAGTTACACACATAATAACACTATCTAATAAATATACATTACACAGTACAGTCACACTCATAATAACACTGTCTAAAAAATATGTTACACAGTACAGTTACACTCAAATATGTATATGTAGCTGTGTGTAAGTGTGTATATATATATATATATATATATATATATATATATATATGTCTATATATGTATACATATGTATTTATATGTGTATATATGTATTTACAGACAAATACACACATATAAACACATAAATATATATGTACACATATATAGACATATATAGAAGTGCATTGGAGACCTTTGAAATTTAGTAGATGAAAATATGATAAAATATATTTATGCAAGATTCATATTTCTTTAGGGTTTTAACTATGTATTTACTGTAAAAATGTCACTTTCCAATTTTCTGCACATAGCAGAATATGTACTATGTATTTTTAAATAGATATTCCTATCTATGTGGATATAAAAAGTCTACACACCCCTGTTAAAATGTCATGTTTCTGTGATGTAAAAAAAATGAGACAAAATAGATAATTTCAGAACTTTTTCCACCTTATATGTGACCTATAAACTGTACAACTCAATTGAAAAACAAACTGAAATCTTTTAGGTAAAGGGAAATAAAAAACTAAAATAATATGGTTGTATAAGTGTGCACACCCTTTTATAACTGGGGATGTAGCCGTGTTCAGAATTAAGCAATCACATGCAAAATCATGTTAAATAGGAGTCAGTACACACCTGTCATCATTTAAAGTGCCTCTGATTAACCCCAAATAAAGTTCAGCTGTTCTAGAAGGTCTTTCCTGACATTTTGTTAGTTGCATCCTACAGCAAAAGCCATGGTCCGCAGAGAGCTTCCAAAGCTTTAGAGGGATCTCATTGTTAAAAGGTATCAGTCAGGAGAAGGGTACAATATAATTTCCAAGGCATTAGATATACCATGGAACAAAGTGAAGACAGTCATCATCAAGTGGAGAAAATATGGCACAACAGTGACATTACCAAGAACTGGATGTCCCTCCAAAGTTGATGAAAAGATGAGAAGAAAACTGGTCTGGGAGGCTGCCAAGAGGACTACAGCACCATTAAAGGAGCTGCAGGAATATCTGGCAAGTACTGGCTGTGTGGTACATGTGACAACAATCGCCCCTATTCTTCATATGTCTGGGCTATGGGGTAGAGTGGCAAGACGGAAGACTTTTCTTACAAAAAAAACCCATCCAAGCCCGACTAAATTTTGCAAAAACACTTCTGAAGTTTCCCAGAAGCATGTTGCAAAAGGTGTTCTGGTCTGATGAAACCAAAGTTTAACTTTTTGGACATAATTCCAAAAGATATGTTTGGCGCAAAAACAACACTGCATATCACCAAAAGAACGCCATACCGACAGTGAAGCATGGTGGTGGCAGCATCATGCTTTGGGGCTGTTTTTCTTCAGCTGGAACTGGGGCCTTAGTCAAGGTAGAGGGAATAATGAACAGTTCCAAATACCAGACAATATTGGCACAAAACCTTCAGGCTTCTGCTAGAAAGCTGAACATGAAGAGAAACTTCATCTTTCAGCATGACAACAACCCAAAGAATACATCCAAATCAACAAAGGAATGGCTTCACCAGAAGAAGATTAAAGTTTTGGGATGGCCCAGCCAGAGCCCAGACCTGAATCCAATTCATAATCTGTGTGGTGATCTGAAGAGGGCTGTGCACAGGAGATGCCCTCGCATTCTGACAGATTTAGAGTGTTTTTGCAAAGAAGAGTGGGCAAATCTTGCCAAGTCAAGATGTGCCATGCTGAAAAACTCATACCCAAAAAGACTGAGTGCTGTAATAAAATCAAAAGGTGCTTCAATAAAGTATTAGTTTAACTTATGCAACCATATTATTTTAGTTTTTTATTTTTATTTCCCTTTCCCTAAAAAGATTTCAGTTTGTTTTTAAATTGAGTTGTACAGTTTATAGGTCACATTAAAGGTGGAAAAAGTTCTGAAATGATTTATCTTTGTCTCATTTTTTTACATCACAGAAACCTGACATTTTAACAGGGGTGTGTAGACTTTTTATATCCGCTATATATATATATATATATATATATATATATATATATATATATATATATATATATATATATATATATATATATATATATGCACCTATATACAGTATAATCATGTATATAAAAAGGTATAGATATATATTGTACAAAAATACCATCAGATATACTGTATGTAGAAATATTTATTCATTTATAAATTAATGAATAAATAGAACATATTCTGTTATGTGAAGAACATTGGTATGTGAAATATTCATATTTTAATGTTGGGTTAGTGCACAAGAAAATATGCGATCGGGTTTGCGCAAGAGTGGGGTGTATTGTTTCCACTTTCTTCCATGCTAGGATTTATCATTACTAAAAATAAACATTTGTTTTTGTCATTGTTTCCTACAAACATTGTTAAACTCACACTATCTGTGAGGAAAGTATATTGCTAACTCAGTGACTCCGGCAGCCCACGGCACATCGCTTTCTTCAACAAGGTGACATTTCCACCTCCAAACCAATAGCCGTGCATGTCAACTGACATCCTAGCACGCTATTGGTCTAGAGGTGGCAATGTCTAGAGGTGCCAACATCACCTCATTGGAGGAAGTGCTGTGCCGTGGGCGGCAAGAGGCGCTGACTTAGCGATTTACTTGCCTTACAGAAAGGGTGAGTTTAACATTGTTTTTAAGGAACTAATGTTTATTTTTTAGTGATTTTAGCGTTTATTATACACATGGATTTACCATCACTTTAAGAAGCAGCAGTCATCAGAGCTGACAGTTTAAAATTACCCCAGACTAGTCCAACAGGGGTGATTGAAAGCCCCTGCTTGGGAGCGATGGCCTGCACGAATGCAGGGTGCAGCATTGCATGAGCTGCTGAGATCTCGGCGCATAGATTCCCTAATTCGGAACCTGTCTGCAGAATAATACATGGAGCCCTAGGTCTTTGCTTGTGCTAATCCGCTAAATGCAAGTTTTGTTTGTACTCAAGACAACCTGTTTACTTTTAACTTAGTTGCAATAAATGTATATTTCTATAAAATGTACATGCTTATTGTATAAAGTTGTCAAGATTTGTAAATAATCCAAAGTAAGGTCCCTTTCTGTTTTTTCTATATTAACATCAATAAAAAAAAGTGTAGAAGAAAAAACACTTCCATATGCACCTGTTTTAGACTCTTAGCTCAGTAACAAGTTTAACCACTTAACATCAAATTTTTATACATAAACATGCAATAAAATAAAAATAAATATGATGAACAGAATGACAAGTATACATATTTTACATAACTTTATTAAGATTGTCTGAAACACACCAATAAAAATATTCAGCAACAATTATATTTCAGGAGCTAGTAGACTAAAATGTTCTCTGAGGAAGTGTGCCTGGTGGCACAGGAAACGCGTCAGTTCGGTATATATATATATATATGAAAAGGTATATTCAGATATATATATAGGAATATCTATTTAAAAATACATAGAACATTTTCCCCTGTGTGAAGGACATTGGAATTTAAAATATTTACAGTCCATACATAGTAAAGTTGATTATTAAATATTAAAATTGAATTAAAATGATTTTTCTTGTTTTCAGGTATTTGAGGGGAAACGGCTCCAAAGTATATATACATATGTATGTATACCTATACATTTGTATATATGTGTATACATAAACAGAAATACACATGTATACACATATACAAATATGTATATATACATACATATGTATATGTATGTATATAGACATTAAAGCCCTTTCCGTTCAAATACCTTGTCATATACCATATACCGTTGAACCTTTATAACATTTTTTAAATATTTATTTGAATAATTTTTAATAGATAATGTATATATGTAACACTTTATTTTAAATGTATTTATGTATTGTTTAATGCAGCTTTAATTTTGCCCTAACCCTTTACGCAAAGTCTTCAGTTGCACTAACTCGACAATTTAAAATTTAATTTGCGCTCATGCAGTCGCGTTTAGTTTAAACTTTTAATACGTGTGCAAGTTAACAGAGGCGCATTTTTTTAATATTGTGCACGCGCTAACGTTAGCACACCACTTGTAGTCTAGCCCTATATACTATTTAAATAAACTTACAAAGAAAACTCCTTTAAAAACTATATAAATATTATTTTTATGTAAAAATAATTATTGTAATTATAATAAAATATATTGTGGTGTGTTCCAGATCACAAGAAAGAGCAGATACTGGGTTTTAGGCCACCACGCTGAGGGCTATATTAAATATTACCCAAAAGAGTGACCGCTCCTCCCCACCTCTACCAGAGTCCTTTTTGGTTAGGCCAAACTCACAAAGGCAGACAGTGAGGTCCATGTCCATAAGATCTTGTAGAAAGAGATTCAGGAGGGTCATTACTGATGAGAGCCCAGAGATTAGCTCTGCATCAGCCCCTGACATCGTCATTTAAACTGACCTACAGCATCCTAGCTCAGTGCCATCCCCTGGTACTGTTTGCACACCACCCTTGCAGCAATATTCAGATGCAGAGCTCCTGCTTCTTACTACTGCAACGGTGCAGGATGCTGTGGGGGTCACCTACCTCAACAAGCCCACAGCAGCACACAGGTAGCATAGACTTCTTTCTTTTATCATCCTTGTTTTTCATAGTGAATGTAACCGTATTTTTATTTGCTTTTTGTAGGTGAACCCACAACAAGCCATAGGAACATCCGCAAAATTTTAAAAGAAATTAAAAGCTTTAAAAAAGTTCTATGTATCAATAATAGGTTGGATAGACTTGAAAGATTTTGTCAAGATCTTATTTGAATCAGGTTTGTATATGTGCGGTTTGCTTCTTAATTCTATGTCATTGTTATGTGAGTTTTTGTTATGTTCATCGTTAGTTAATAGACACGTGCATTTGTTTTCAAATTAATGCACATTCTTTGCTGAACATTGGATTTTTGTTTTTGAAAAAGAATATCTGAATGAATGCACCAACAAAATTGAAAGAAAATAAAAAAATACAGTTTTTATTTGTTTCCTTTCAATAGATTTTTAAGGCTTAATACTTACATTAACGCGCTCTAGAGAGTGCGATAACTTGATCCTCTTCTTGCTAGGATCCTGGCCGAGCTTACAGGAGGCTTAGCGTGCTTGGCACCCAGGACCTGCACTAACTTTAGTGCAGGTTCAGTGAGCTAAACTGCTAAGCCTCCTGTTAGTGCGGCCAGGGATCAGGTTAGCGGGTAAGTATGTAGCTTCAGGGTAAGTATCGGCTAGATTTAGAGTTTGGCGTTAGCCGTCAAAACCAGCGTTAGAGGCTCCTAACGCTGGTTTTGGGCTAACGCTGGTATTTAGAGTCAGTCAGGAAAGGGTCTAACACTCACTTTGCAGCCGCGACTTTTCCATACCGCAGATCCCCTTACGTCATTTGCGTATCCTATCTTTTCAATGGGATCTTTCTAACACCGGTATTTAGAGTCGTAGCTGAGGTGAGCGTTAGAAATCTAACGACAAAACTCCAGCCGCAGAAAAAAGTCAGTAGTTAAGAGCTTTCTGGGCTAACGCCGGTTTATAAAGCTCTTAACTACTGTGCTCTAAAGTACACTAACACCCATAAACTACCTATGTACCCCTAAACCGAGGTCCCCCCACATCGCCGCCACTCTATTAAAATTTTTTAACCCCTAATCTGCCGACCACACACCGCCGCCACCTATGTTATCCCTATGTACCCCTAATCTGCTGCCCCTAACACCGCCGACCCCTATATTATATTTATTAACCCCTAATCTGCCGCCCTCAACGTCGCCTCCACCTACCTACAATTATTAACCCCTAATCTGCCGACTGGACGACACCGCTACTATAATAAATGTATTAACCCCTAAAGCTAAGTCTAACCCTAACATCCCCCTAACTTAAATATAATTTAAATCTAACGAAATAAATTAACTATTATTAAATAAATTATTCCTATTTAAAGCTAAATACTTACCTGTAAAATAAATCCTAATATAGCTACAATATAAATTATAATTATATTGTAGCTATTTTAGGATTAATATTTATTTTACAGGCAACTTTGTAATTTTAACCAGGTACAATAGCTATTAAATAGTTAATAACTATTTAATAATTACAAAAATTACCTGTAAAATAAATCCTGTATAATAAATTACCTGTAAAATAAATCCTAACCTAAGTTACAATTAAACCTAACACTACACTATCAATAAATTAATTAAATAAAATGCCTACAATTATCTACAATTAAACCTAACACTACACTATCAATAAATAAATTAAATAAATACCTACAATTACCTACAATTAAACCTAACACTACACTATCAATAAATTAATTAAATACAATACCTACAAATAAATACAATGAAATAAACTAACTAAAGTACAAAAAATAAAAAAGAACTAAGTTACAAAAAATAAAAAAATATTTACAAACATTAGAAAAATATTACAACAATTTTAAACTAATTACACCTACTCTAAGCCCCCTAATAAAATAACAAAGACCCCCAAAATAAAAAAATGCCCTACCCTATTCTAAAATTAAAATAGAAAAGCTCTTTTACCTTACCAGCTCTGAAAAGGGCCCTTTGCGGGGCATGCCCCAAAGAATTCAGCTCTTTTGCCTGTAAAAAAAAACATACAATACCCCCCCCAACATTACAACCCACCACCCACATACCCCTAATCTAACCCAAACCCCCCTTAAATAAACCTAACACTAAGCCCCTGAAGATCTTATTATAGTGGTGGCGACATTGGGGGCAGAAGATTGGGGTTAATAAATATAATGTAGGTGGCGGTGATGTTGGGGGCAGCAGATTAGGGGATAATACATATAATGTAGGTGGCGACGGTGTCCGGAGCGGCAGATTAGGGGTTAATAATATAATGTAGGTGTCAGCGATAGCGGGGGCAGCAGATTAGGGGTTAATAAGTGTAAGATTAGGGGTGTTTAGACTCTGGGTTCATGTTAGCGTGCTAGGTTTAAACGGTTTAAACGGTTTAAACGTAAATTTTCTTTCCACATAGGAATCAATGGGGCTGCGTTAGGAGCTGAACGCTGCTTTTTTGCAGGTGTTGTTTTTTTTTTCACCCGGCTCTCCCCCATTGACTCCTATGGGGAAATCATACACGAGTATGTTTAGCCAGCTCACCGCTACCGTAAGCAGCGCTGGTATTGTGGTGAGATGTGGAGCAAAATTTTGCTCTATGATCACTTTTCTGCTGCTAACACCTGGTTAGGAAAAACCTGCAATACCAGCGCTGTCTGCAAGTGAGCGGTGAGGGAAAGCTGCTCGTTAGCACCGTTAGTTTTTACTTTTTTCTTCTAGTTATAGAATGCATATTCCTCAATCAAGCTAAAGCCATTTTTGGACTTCTGAACACCTCATTGTGGGGGACTTTGTTCAAATTGTAGAGGCCGCTTTTGGACCTCTCAAAATATGTGATAACTATTGTATATAATATAACTGTATAAATATAAAAAAAATCTTGCATAGATCTATGGAAGTATAAAGCAATAATAGGTCCCCTTCAATATGGCAAAATATGGAGTAAAATATTTTCCTCAAATAATAGACAGAGGCCAAGATAGCTGTGGTTCCTTGGGAGCTTTAGAGGGAGAAAACATATGATTTTTTAGATATGAACTTTATAGTAAATAAAATGCTAGATCTTTACATAGGGATGTAATTAGTAAGTTGCATTTAGCGGTTGTTACTAGATAAACCGCTCTATTGGCGAGATTACATATATATGGCGCAGGCTGAAACCTGCGCCGCCCATAATTTCACCTCGCACATCGGGGTATTACATATACGGCGCCGTTTGATGCTAGACTGGCGTAACTAGGACAAACTGGCAATCTTCAGAAATGTGCGCAAATACACATTTATGTCGTCGCAAGTAACTTACGCCAGTATTATGTCTACATAAAATGTCAATAAAGAGTAGTGTTCAGCAAATGAGGATAACATGCGTAAAAACGAAAAACGGAATTAAACTAAAAATGCGACATGTAATTACACTATTCAAATTCAATATATAAACCTATACACAGCCATTTTCTTCAGTGTGTTTGGATTGTTCGTTACAACACACGGCCCAGGAGTTTAGGATTAGTGAGAGTAGAGAGAGAGGCGCAAACAGAATAAATAGTTAGTTAGGTCGCATTGGTGGATTGAGTAAACTTGTACACTTACACATATTCTGACATATTGCACACATTGCATACATACATATACAAATACACCACACTTTTTTTTTCTAACACCTCACATATTTTATTTTTACAGTGTGATAAGCTGAGTGTTTGATTGTGATTGTGTGTGACTGAACTGGGAGTGAGTGTGAGTGTGTGTAGTGTGATTAGTGTGAGGATGACAGGGAGAGGTAGGGATGAGGGGAGAGGAGTGGCTGGGAGAGGAGTGGCAGGGAGAGGAGTATTGGAGAGGACAGGAAGAGCAGGGGGTCCCCGCCAGGGAGTAAGTGGAGTGCGGAGAGGGAGAGCCAGAAGGGATGATGGGAGGAGAGTTGCCAGAGAGCCCCAAAGAGAGAGACAGAGGGTCTACATGGGGACAGAAGGGGGGAGAAGGGAGAGGATAGGGAGGAACCCACACTGCCAGGGACATCACAGTGAGAAAGCCAAGTGGCCATGGAGGATGAGAGGCTGAGATGTCCAAACTTCACATTTGACGAAAATGTTGCCCTACTCCAGGCCATCATGGACAATTACAGTGACCTCTTTGGGCAGGAGAAGGGCAAAGGAAAATAGTTAGACAAGGTTTTCTCAAGTTCCCCTCCAGAGGCTGCCACATTAGATAGGGATCGCTCCAAGGCTGGTAATGTAATAACACACTCCGCCAAATAGGGTGTCACTTTTATTGCCCTAATGTCTGCGGGCCCATCTGTGCAAAGTTCTGGTGGAGCTGTGCTCAGGTGGGGAGACCAGGAGACTGGCAGAGCAACGGCCCCTCAAAATGGCATCCTCTCCAGACCACCACTAACAACCACTGGGCGAAAAGCAAAGCTGGAATTATAGGTAGACATGTGCGTTTCATTTCGTTCCGAATTTAAATTCGGACGAATTTGTCAAATTCGGAGATTCAGATCGATTAGAATTTCCGAATTACCGTAGCACCGAATCTAAAGAATAAATCCGAATTAGTTCGGATTTATTCGTAACATTCGGATGGCCATCAACTAATAACAATTACACTAGTATTGTACTGTATATTAGGTTATATCACTCTGCTATGGGTTACACCTAATATTACAGTACATAATACTAGTCTACACAGCACATCCCACCTAACACATACCGAACTTCCGAATTTGCGAATCGAATCCGAACCAAATACATCCGAATACATCCGAATTTATTCGAATGCTAATAAATCCGAACAAATCCGAAACAAATGCATTCGAATGTATCCGAATTTGAATCGATCAGAAAACGAAATTCGAAAACATCCAAATCGATCCGAAATGAACCAAAACTAATTTTTTAGTCGTGCACAAGTCTAATTATAGGCTCTGCCACCTTAAAGGAATTTTTCTTTCTGCTGGAGTATATTTGTCTGCCCTGGTGTAGTGTTCGGCAGTGCCTCACTACAAATGACAGCAGAATGTCCATTGGCATCAAAACACCGGCCAATAAGAAAGTGGAGCTTCTTAAAGTGATCCTCCAATATGATAAAAATCACAGTCTCTGTTTCTTTTGGAATCAATGAGATTAATTTAAATCAGGGGTTGACAGGATTGTTGATTGCTAACGGCCCAGTTCAGAGCTCCAATTAAGGTTATCGCCTCGATATTGGTGTCAAACAGCATATTGAGATCTCCTTTATGTACAAGGTGACCACCCAGGCTTGGATGGTGATCAGATTTTAAGATACTCGATGGCTTAGCTATGTTATGTTCAGAACTATTAGTTTTTGCGTCTTAACATGGATGCCGCCCGGCCATGCCCCCTATAGCACGGAATTTTTTAACAACTTTCCAATTCACTTCCATTATCTAAATGTGCACAATGTTTTTTTTGCAGACTTTTTGAGGCACCAGATGCTATTGAGCATGTACAAGATTCATAGGATATAAGTATATGCATGTTGTGATTGGCTGATGGCCGTCACATGATACTTTAGGAAGAGAAATGTAACTAAAACATTTGTCAGGAAAAATATCTACTACTCATTTGAAGTGCTTTTTCATTGTCAATTTATTATGCATTTATTGATAATGCTATTTATTTATTTTTTTTAAAACTTTTTATTGAGGACGTAATTTTAACATACAATCAGATAAGGCAAAAACAGTATACAAACATTGAATATTGCATGAAAGATACAGAAATGATGGCGGGAATTGACATAACTAAATGACAAGTGAGGTCGAAAATCTTTCCCTGTATGGGAGTCCTCGTTTTTACAGAGGTATCTTGTGCATATACAGTGATTTTATCTGGTACATAATCTCATAACAATAGTCTACACTGGTGTAATCTTTAAGGCAACAAACTAGTCAATAGAGGAGACTCAACAGTAGAGTTAAGATATGGTATTATACTGCAAACTCCTAGTAATATTAATTTGTTAATGTGGGGGGCTCATAGACCCCTCTCCGCTTATCTGTGGGTTCGCAGCACAGGCTCCATTTCCTATGTTGTCCTTTAACGGACTAGCCTCAGCAGGGGGGTACCGGGGATAGGGGGAGATTTTGAGGTAACAGTTCAGTTTCAAGGGGGGGGCGGTGTTAAGGGGTATGAGGAAGGAATTGGAGAAGGCAGAGCCCGAGTTCTATAAACATCTAGGTAGCGGCTGGGTGGCCTAACATAGACTCCCAAGGTTCCCATGTAAGACAGTAATTTTGCAGTTGCCCCCGCTCTCTGGCTACAAAATTTTCCATATTTTTTATGTAATTTACACCTTCCAGTACGCTCTGTAGTCTTGGGGGTTGGCTCTTTTTCCAGTTCCTAGCTATAAGGAGCTTGGCAGAAATAAGGACATATCAGAAGGTTTTGTTTGCTCTTGGGAATCTTGTCAAGCAAATGTAGTATGGCCAGGGCAGGGTTCAGGGTTGTTGTTAGTCCTAAGTCTCTACAGACCCTTTCTACCTTCTGCCAATAGTCCGTCAATCTAGGGCAAGTCCACCAGACATGTATGGGGGACCCCGGCTCTCCACACTCCCTCTAGCACTGCTGTGAGTGCTCGGGAAAGAGCCTCTGCAGTTTCGTGGGTACCAAATTCCATCTGGTGATTACTTTAAAGTATAGCTCATATAGGGTAATGCAATGAGTTGTGATAATGCAATTTTATTGTGTTGAGGGGGCCATTTGCATGAGCTGTAAAATTATGTAAATTTACAAGTCCTACAATGTATTATTATAAGGAAATGCCATGCACAATATCATAATTATTAAAACGCTCAGTTATTGCATGTACTTATGCATACAATGTAAAGGAATATTAACGTTTTTGGGAGGGTTTTTTTTTTTGTATAGGCATAAAAAATTAATCACATTAAAGAAGATCTGCAGGCAAACTAAATGTTATAAAACCATGTAAAAGTATATTTTGTTAGTAAAATTTACATTGTTTTGCAGACCAGAAACACACCCCTTGAAAATATTTTTCTTGCATTTAAACATATTTGCCAGTCATCATTAATATTTAAGGATGTAATGGTTTTCCTGTCATCTTGGTCATGCAGGTTTATAAAATCTTTGCAAAAAATACCTTGAAAATTTGTTTATTGTAGTTTTATCTATTTATTTATTTATTTATTTATTTATTTATTTTCTTTGTTAAACTGGATATTCCTGCTGTCATGTTTATTGCACTAAAAGCGTCATTGGGTCTCCAGTCACTGAGGTATTGTTGTGTTTTTACGATAGTACAGACTTCTAGTTACCAGTGTATTGGTTTCTGTTTGGAGGTCATAAGTGTGTTACTTATTGTCTCTCTACCTATTGCTATATCCTGTTTCTCACCTGGCTGCTGACTACCTGCCTGAAACTGACCCTGCAACTGTCTATTCCTGTTTTATGTTGTGATTGCTCTCCTGGCTGCAGACCATGTGTCAGAACTGTACCCTGCAACTATCTAATATTATTGTATGTTGTGATTGCTCTACAGGTATAAGGCCAGGAGTGGGGTTATGGTGCACGGCCCGGGTGGGCCTGAATCTACCACAGATCAGCCTCAGAGGAGGAATGGGAGGGACAGTCTGGCTGGGCCTGCATGTGAGACCGTGGGGGTGGTGAAGGATAGTGGTAGTGAGGGTGAGCAGGCCTGGGATGTATGTCAGGCCCAGAGGGTTGGTCCTATAGGTGAAAGGGGAAGGTCTGTTGAGGTTAGGGGTAATAGAGCTGGGGCTCAGGGTCTCGGTCACTTAGGGGAAGGTGGTCTTATGGCTGGGAGAGCCCTGGTTGATGAGGGGTATGGTTTGGGCGAGGAGGAAGAATTTAAGGGTTTTTGTGGTGACATGGCTCTTTATTTAGATTCATATGGGGATGAGTTTGTTCCCCCTTCCCCTGGAGCACAGAAAGGGGCTAGGGGTTGTTTAGGGGGCTTCAGAGAGGTCTTCATTGGGAGGTTGGTGAGTTTCCATACTCCTGCTGGGGTTCCTGGTTCCTCTGAGGTGGTTGAGGATTGTATTGAGGGTACCTAACATGCCAGTTTATCTTTTGCAGAGTATGGAGAGTCTCAAACACAGCCAAGAAATTGACCCTTTCCTGTCAACGGTGATAGATGATGGTTATGGCCTGTAAGTGGACTCTTTCAACATACACGGCTCTTGGACTAAGTCCATTTGTCTGGAGCCAGATTACATCATTCCCCGTGAGGTTAGGCCTGGTAGTATCAGCCAGTTGGGGCAGGTGGGTACGGCCTTGGATGGGGAGATGGCTAGGAGTCTTAGTGGGGCCAGGGCATCTACGGCCACTGCTAGGGGTAGCAGGGGGTGTGATAGATGGTCAGGACATCCTGGGGACTATGCGGTGGTTGTGAGTGGTAGGTCACATAGAAGGACATGGTCTGAAGTCACTTGGTCTGGAGGGGTGGGTGTAGTGGCTCCTAAGAGGAGGAGAGGAGGAGTTATGGCTGGGGGACCCAGTCTGATTAGGGGTAGACAGGGAGGGAGAGGTTTTCCTCCCCTGGAGTGTTCACGTGTCCCTATTTTGCAAGATACTTTAAGGCAGCCGGATCAGCCATGGCTGTTGGGAAGCGGTTTAGCTGGCAGGATACCTGAAGGAGGTAAAGGATAACGGAGCTGCACAGGACCGGGCTCCAGTCAACGTCAAAGGTGAGAAGGGGTTACAAAGTGTTGGGGGTAATGCATGTGCCTTGGGGTGTGCTCATGAGTCTGGGTGTGAGTCTGTGTCTGGGAAGTTAGTGTCAGGTTTGCGGGATGGCAGGGGGCTCTGTGTTAGGGAGCAAAGAGGTGCATGGTGCACCGCCCATGGCTAACCAGGAGCCTAGTGTTGTTGTGGTGCCTCAGGGGGTTGGTATTGTTGGAGAGGTGGCTAGTGGCATTAGTAAGGCAGGGTGGCTGACACCGCCATGTCACGGTCCTGCCTTTGTTCTATTGGCCCATTTTGGCATGCACTTGACTGAGGAAAAGAGTGAAAAAATATGCAAGAGGGAGTTTATTGAATTGTTCTCCCTATTGCCTCTTGATCAATCCTTTGAGATCCCTGAGGTTTCCAAAAAGGATTTGGCAAAAAAGGAGTATAAAAAAACAGTACAGAAGTTGCCTAAAACATTCACCAATTAGTTCCAGGCGTTTGTTATCTACTCAAGTGTTTTTTCAGGAAGCTTTCCTGATCAGGGCGTGGCACTTTTCTGCTATCTTGATGAGATAGCAGCTGCCCAGAGAACATATGGGGGTATCGCTTGGTGGGTATACGATGAACAGTTTAAGCAATGTTTGTCGGTGAAACCTGACATGAAATTGGATGCCCATGACATGGGGTTGTGTCTCAAAATAATGACTCCTTTGAGGGCCACACAGCCCTTTCAGTCAGGGGTCGGCGGCCAGTCCTCTGGAGGGTCGTCGATGTCAGTCAAAAAAGGTTTTTGTTTTGCCTACAATGAGAAATTCTGTAAGTGGGGGGCCTTGTGCAAATGTAAGCCTTTTCAAAAAAGGTTTTTGTTTTGCCTACAATGAAAAATTCTGTAAGTGAGGGGCCTCGTGCAAATTTAAGCATGAGTGCTCAGGGTGTGGGGAATCTCACCCCTATGCTAAGTGTTTCAGGAAGGGTGGGGGAAATGTTTACACATTGTACAAAGGGGTCAACCCCGGTGAGGGTAGGTGCGATGGAGCCTTGGCTCGTTAAGTACGCTCAGAGATGGGGTTGTCGGGAGAAAGTGGCTTTGTTATTGCATGGCTTCCAGTTCAGTTTTTGTGAATTTGAAGTCGGCTCGACAATGGCCGGAGGTGGTGCATGAGAAGCTTGAAAAGGAGGTATCCTTGGGACGCATGGCTCCTTATATTGCAGAGTTTTGGATTTCGCCATTGGGGATGGTTTTGAAATGGGAATCTTGGAAAATTTAGGATGATTCACCATTTATCTTTCCCAAAAGGGGGAACGGTGAATGATGGTATCCTGGAGGATTTGGCATTGGTGAAATATGCATCCTTTGACCAAGCTGTTCAATTGGTTAGGGAGGGTGGGCAGTTGGCATTGTTGGCAAAAATTGATATTGAGGCTGCTTTTAGGTTGTTAACGGTTCACCCGACATCCCAACACTTGCTGGGTTGCTATGTGGATGGTTCATATTATGTGGACCGTTGTTTGCCCATGGGGTGTTTTTTCATGCTCACTCTTTGAGTGTTTCAGCACGTTCCTTGAATGGGTTATATGGGAGCAGTTGGGCCTAACGTCAGTGGTTCACTACCTTGATGATTTCTTGTTTGTAGGTCAAGCTGGGTTGGAGGTGTGTAGAGTCCTGAGGGATGTTTGTTACCAAGTAGTAGAGGAGTTTGGTGTCCCCATCGCTCACGATAAATCAGAGGGACCAGTAACATCCCTCAGTTTTCTGGGTATTACCATTGACTCCAAAAACATGAAAAGTTGACTTCCCATTGATAAGGTTTTAGACTTAGTGAACTTTGCCTGCAGAATTATTACAATAGGGAGGGTTTTCTGTAGGAGGTTATCCTTGGCCATCGCGGGGGTGAAGCAGCAGCACCATTTTGTCTGGCTCTCCAGGGAACTCAAGGATGGCTGGGGTTTGGAAGCAGTTCTTGTTGGGGTTTAATGGCTCGGCTTTGATTCAAAAGGTTAAGGTTTTCAATGAGGAATTGGGTTTAGTGACGGATGCGGCAGGGGGATTTGGTTTCGGTGCCTACTTTCAGGGCCATTGGTGTTCATCGGCTTGGCTGGATTCTTGATTTTCTAGTGGGTTGGTGAGGAACCTGTTTTTTTTTGTTGTTCCCGATTGTGGTGGCACTCTTTGTGTGGGAGGACTACTTAGTCAATCAGTCAGTCGTTTTCTATGCCGATAACATGAGGGTGGTGTATGCTTTGAATACTTTGTCTGTGTCTTCTCCTCCAGTGTTGCGATTGTTGAGGCTTTTGGTCCTAAAATGCTTGAGGATGAATATGTGGATTAGGGCTAAACACATTCCGGGTGTGTGTAATTCTATAGCGGATGCCTTGTCTCGTTTCCAGTGGCAGCAGTTTCGAGAGATGGCACCGCATGCAGACGAAGAGGGTCATCCCTGTCCGACACACCTGTGGAGGCTTGGAATAAAGGATTGGCTGGACTGGTGAAGGCTCACTGGCTTCAGGTACTTGGACGGCTTACCGCAGAGTTTGGTATGATTGGGAGGTTTGGTTGGTGAACTATGGTAGTTGTGAGGGTAAAGATGACCTTACTGGTGCTTTAATGGAGTGGATGTGGGATTGGAGGTGTGCCGGGTTGTCTTCTTCTGCTATGGACAGGAAGTTGGCGGCCTTGGCCTTTCGTTTCAAATTACTTGGTATTAGTGATGTTACTAAAAGTTTTTGTATGCTGCAGGTATTGAAAGGTTTGAAGAAAAAAAGGGGGCGGCTGAGCGACCGATTACATTTTCGTTGTTGGTGAGGATTTGTAACGTTTTATCAGTTGTCTGTTTGTCGGATTTTGAGGTTTGTTTGTTTCAGTTAGCTTTTGTTTTGGCCTTTTTCGAAACCTTTTGCATTTCAGAGCTAGTCAGCATGAATATAAGGGCTATGGGTGGTTTGGCTTTGTCGGATGTGTCTTTGTCTGAGTCTCGGGTGGAAATCATTTTGAGACACAGTAAAACTGGCCAGATTGGTAAGCGTAGGACTGTGGTACTTTTTCCAACTGGTTCGGAGGTTTGTCCTTGGGTATGTTTAGGAAGGTTTTTGCGCATACGTCCCCAAATAGGGGGCTCATTGTTGTTACATCAACATGGTCGCCCGCTGTCACTGTTTCAGTTTCGGGCTGTGTTGGCTAGAGCATTGGAGAGGTTGGGGTTATTCCAAGGGAGTTTGGATCCCATTCTTTCAGGATTGGGGCTGCTACCAAGCTGCCAAGGCGGCCAATACGGGTTGATGTCAGGGTTTTTTCCCTGTTGTGTTTGCCTTGTGCTGCTGGCAGCCATTTTACTCACCTCTCTTCCTGACTATGGTGCATTGTGGGGGATGCTGCTCAATTCCTGCACTTCCTTTTATGGCCAGACTGGTGTGCATCATCCATGTGAGACAGGATGCAGTCTCAGAATTGTGATGTCATCACTTATTATTTAAAGGGCCTCTGTTCAGTATGCTTTGCCTTTGTGTTGCCTCAGACCTGTTTGTGAGAGTTCCTGTGTATTAACTGGCTACCTGACGTCCTTGCTGGTTTCTGATCCATGGCTTGTTCCTGACTCTGCTGTTTTCCTTGTTCCTGATTCCGGCTCGTCTGACTATTCGAATTGGCTCCCGACTCAGCTCATCTGACTACCAGCTCTGGTTTTGATTCCTGGCTTGTTATTTGAATTGTGGACTTTTTATTATTTTTTTTACTATTAATAAAGGTGTGATTATTTTTGCACTTCTCATCTCAGTCTGATTCCTGGCACCCTGACATTTGGAATGAGAGTGTGGTTAAAAGAATAGGTAGGTGGGGGTCTGGGAAATATCGTCTATACATTTGTCCTGAATTGGGTGTGTGAAGGTTGGTGATTTCCAATTCTGTTGTATTGTAGGTTTGGAACGGCTGTGGTTTGTTGGCCACTCTTTTATTTATTGGGCCAGAAGAGCAGCTGCTTTGAAGGCGGATGGATTGCAGTTGGGGTTTCCCAAAGCTAAATGGGAGTTAAAATGGTTTGGGGTCCGTGGACTTTGATGGGAAAGATTATTACCATTGGTGGTGGATTATTGCAGGCAATTTCATCCCCTGGATGTACTATTGGGGCATGCGGGTGGTAATGATTTGGGCTTTATGCCCCAGAGGGAATTGGTGAGAAAAATAAAGAGAGATTTGGGGAGGTTGGTGGATCCGTCATTGACAATTGTGTGGTCAGATATTGTGTACGAATGGTTTAGAGGACGGTTTGGCACCCTGTGAAGTTGGACAGAAGCAGAACAAGATCAATAAATTGATCGGGTGCTTTTTTAGGAGGATTGGAGGTACGGTGGTGCACCATCCTGATTTAGAGGAGGTGGGTCGCTGGGAATTTTATCTTGAGGATGGGGTGCATTTTAATGACTTTGGCCTGCAGCTTTTTATCCTTGATTTCAAGGTGGCTTTAGGTAAGGTAGAGGGGTTGACGGGACTGGACTGAGGGACTCAGGCCAGTCATTGGCGGGGGTATTAGTTCTTGCAATACAGCAGGTTATGACCAATTGATAGGGTTGCAAATTTTGCCTTCCCATGGGATGGGAGTGCAAGTTGGAGGGTTTCTAGGGACAAGGGGTTCCTTAGAGACATATGTTAATTATTATTGACGGACTCAACCAGTGGAATGATGGCCATATTATGAATAGATTGAACTAGCACCGCTAGATGGTTGATGTTTTATTGATGTTATTTGCACTGTTATTTATAAAGTTATTTATGCATTTTAAAATGTTATTTATTTAATAAAGAAGCTGCGACCAAGTTGCACCACACAAGGAAGTCTGACTTATAGGGTCATGGCTGTAGACCATGTCTTAGAACTTTACCCTGCAACTATCTAGTATTATTGTATGTTGTGATTGCTCTCCTGGCTGCAGACCATGTGTCAGAACTGTACCCTGTAACTATCTAGTCCTATTGTATGTTGTGGTTGCTCTCCTGGCTGCAGACCATGTGTCAGAACTGTACCCGGTAACTATCTAGTCCTATTGTACGTTTTGATTGCTCTCCTTGCTGCAGACCATGTGTCAGAACTGTACCCTACAACTATCTAGTATTATTGTATGTTGTGATTGCTCTCCTGGCTGCAGACCATGTGTCAGAACTGTACCCTACAACTTTCTAGTCCTATTGTATGTTGTGATTGCTCTCCTGGCTTCAGACCATGTGTCAGAACTTTACCCTGCAACTATCTAGCCGTATTGTGTGTTTTGGCTATTGCTCCCCTGGCTGTTGACAATCTGCTAGAACCTTACCCTGCAACGTTCTATCCTTCTTATGTGCTTTCAGCTAAAACAGGACCCTGCAAATTTCCAGTCCTGCATTAAACTCTTTCTGGTACATGACACTAATTATTACTTTTCTAGTTGCTGCTAGTGTTATTGAGGGTCACATGCAGGAACTCTGGTAAGCTGACTGATGTTTGTTTCTGGACTGACATTATCTACCTATCTGACACCTGCAATAAGTTACCATTTAATGTATAAAACGGGTTTTTTTGCCATATTGGTCGCACAGAGAATGTTCATTAAGAAGATTGTGACAGCTTTAAATGGACCTACAAAATCAAGGTTTTTTTTATTCCATAAGCTTTCAAGCTCTTCTGCAGATGTAGATAAAAGCTGTTTGAAAAGGAGAGTCTTATATATCTTGTAGAAATAATTTGAAGGAATAGGAAGAGCCATTACAGGTGGCTGGTTATTGCTACCACAAGCTCGTAATTAGAGTACAGAAAATTAACCAGAGATCAGACCTCTAGTTAATTATCTAAAAGTGTCCCAAATGCCTCCAAAATAGAGGGTCTTTTATTTTTCATGAAAAACAAAAAGGTATCTTTTTTTTTCTATAAAAACATACTGCACTATGCAGTTTTAAGGGGTTAAAAGTTGGCAGCTGTGGGGTTTTATAAAACAAAACAGCATTGAAAAGTGCCTTTACATTGCGGTCTATGGGAACTGTGTGTTCCCTGTAAATATATATATATGTATATGCTTAAATACATATATATTTATATATGTGTATATACACATATTAACACATAGATATATATGTATATATTCCTATACATATATATTTAAAATGTCTGCCCATTGCTGCGCTACTTACCCCCTTCGCTTAGGTTCTGTGCCGTGTATGACAGCATCACCCATTGGAGCCTATGCAAGCACACTCTTGTGAGCCCAATGCTTCCCAGCAATGCGAGCGCGAGCTTTCAACTTTTAATACCAGTGCACATTAGTGTGCGTTGGAATTACTAAGTGGAGTGCTAATATCACTTTCAAGAAAGCGATATTTAGCGCTCCACTTGTAATCTGGCCCTGAATGTATAAATGTATAAGATATAGCTCATATGAAGCTATATGTTAGGTTCTTTCTGAAGTTAAAAAACAGTAACAATTTTTATTTTTTTGTGCTAAAATGTTTGAAAAGTGAGGCCTCTAAAATAAATGAGCAATTCAAAGTAGTATGTCCCCTGTTAGACACAAAAACAGTTTTGGCAGAACGTTCAAAGCACTGGAATCTAAATGACATATTATCAAGTTATAAACCTATTTGAATGATATCTTGATTGGAAGCACTCTCAATAGCAGGGTGCCCACACTTTTTTGTGTTGGGATCTACTTTTCAAATGACCAGCTCAACGAGATCTACCCACTAAAAATAGACCAGCTCCTAAGCTTACATTCCTGCTTTTCAAATAAAGATACCAAGAAAATGAAGAAAAAATGATAATAGGAGTAAATTAGAAAGTTGTTAAAAATTGCTACTATCTGAATCATAAAACAAATGTGTGTTTCATATTTCTTTAAGGTTGCATGATTTAGCAACACATGGATGTGCAAAGCATAAAGATACAACAGATTAATCCTGATGACAAAAGTAGCACTGACTTTAATTCGGGTTAACAGGAGCAACTACTTGTGCCATGTTACAAAACACTGTATTCAAATTACTGCCACTGGCCCCCTTTACTTTGTGCCGCGAGCTTGGCCTGATATGACAGAGTGAATCTTACACAAATAAATTTCAATAGCGCGCCATGCAGACCATTTCTTACCGGGTCAACACCTTAATTTGCCAGACGTCAATCAGACTTTTACTTTTTCTATCTAATGACTCTGTCCCTCCTAACTATGCTATACCGCCATATCCATTGGGATAGTACTCACTCAACCATGCTTTATTTTTTTTTTTTTTAGTTTCAAAAGAGCTTTATTGAAAAGATTTGAGGTTTCACATAGGTTGAAATATCATATCAAAATAATTTACAATTTTTTCAGAACATGAGTTATCACAACATGAAGCTATCTATGCAGATTACCAAATGTAAATATAATGCCAGAGCAAACAGATAACTATTCCTTCCAAAATGGGTAGGTATGTGAGTCATGTCTAGGAGACCTTGATTTGTGCCCCTCTATCAGTGACCACTTTTGGGTCATAAAACTTTACTGAAAGTGGTGAACATAGGTGAATATTTACTTATAACTAAACAAACCTGTCAATGAAAAATTGTAATCATTAGGTCTGAATCCTTATCAGGACTTTGCCAATCAATTAAAAATTGTGTTAATATGTGAATGTGCACTAAGCATAGTGCGCTTTGAAAACTAGGTCAGCCACTGCATGACCCTTTCTTCATGCACACCCTGCCCTGTTTTTAATTATTCCGCCCGACTAGGTATGAGTGTTGTCGCCTTTAAGTAAGAGGGGGGGGGGGGTGAAGTTCCAAGGACCGGGGGAAGGTGAAAGAGCAAGAGAGTAAAGTACTCCAATATGTCACGTATGTAATCTCCTGTTAAGTGTGTTGGGGTCGTGGTTCATTTTTCCAGATGCTGAGCATCCTTTCATGTATCTCCACAGTGCCGTGTCTGAGGTACTGGTATCGCTCTAATTGCAGGAGTGTATCAACCTGTTTTTCCCACTCTCGAAAGGTGGGAACTTTGTCAGTCTTCCAGTGTCTAGGGATCAAAATTTTCACGTGTCAGTAAGAGCTTATGTTTTGCCAACTCTTTTATGCGCGGAAGGCCTGAGAAAAGTAGTATTTTGGGGTCTCTAGGGACTATAAAATCCAATATTCTACATATATGTGTTATGAGATCAGTCCAGAACTAATGTAGTGGTGGGCAGTCCCACCGGATATGCAGTATGGTGCCTTCATCCATGTAGCCCCTCCAGCACCTACCCCATGAGGATGGGGTGATTTTAAGTCTGCTTGGGGTGAGGTACCACCTAGTAAAACATTTGAGGTTAGTCTCCTGAACCTGCGCCAAGATGGAAGCAGATTTGGTGTTAATGAATATGCCTTTCCAAACGCTCAGCATTTGTTCTAGCTTCAAGTCTCTACCCCATGCCCTTGTGTATGTCAGGAGATGATCTGTCTCATGTGCTAGTAATTTCTTTTATAAGATAGATATCAGGTGCGGATGGGAGTGCGTTGCTATGCAAAGCTTTTCAAAATCGGTCAACTGCCTCATGAGTGAGTCCTTGTCTTTCTGGGTGTTTATATAATGATTTATCTGAGCGTAGGCCAACCAATTTAAGGGTAGTTCCATGCCTGTGACATCCTCCCAGTTTTTTAACTTGTGTTGTGCCGTCAAGTGGTATATCGTGTTCTGTTCCGCTGACTGGCCTGTTTGTGTATGTCTCCTCGCTATGTTCAGAGGAAGGTCCGGGTTCCCTATTTACGGAGTCATTGGAGATGCTAAAGTGGTAATATGTGTGGAGGTGTGTATGACCTTGTCCCATACAGAGAAGAATTCCCTAAGAAGAGGGTATCTCTCTATTATGTTGGGCCTATGTTTTTTTTGGCAACCACGCTATATGCCCTGAGTTGTTTGTGTGCAAGATGCCCCTGTCTATTTGAGCCCAGTGCTTTTTGTCATCATTGATACACCATTCTACAAGTCTCTGTAACATGATAGTCTGTCGATATGTCTGTATGTTAGGTACGCCCAGCCCCCCCTCCTCCTTTATAACATCTGTTTATTAATTTTCAGTTTTATGCTATTCCAAATATATGTCTCAAGTGTGTTTTGAAGTTTTGTGATAAAGTCTGACGGCAATGGTACCGGGAGTGTTTGTAGAATATAAAGAATTCTGGGTAGTACATTCATTTGTATCACGCTTATTCTCCCCAGCCACGATAAATTTTTATTCTTCCAATTAGAAAGGTCACAAACAAGTGTCCTCTCCAGTTGTTTGTAATTGGCCTCGAACACTATGTCCGGGTCTGCTGACAGAAAAACCCCTAGGTATTTCATTCTATCTGGCTGCTTTCTTAACGGGCATGCTAACATTAGCTGGGACAATTTTTCCTCCAGTAATGATACATTTAGAACTTGTGATTTATTTATATTTAATAGGAAGTTGGAATGATTTCCATCTTCCTGGATTAGATTAAGAGCCTGTGGGAGGGATGTTTTGGATTTCGTAAGCGTTAGCAGGATATCGTTTGCGTACATTGCCAATTTATGTTCTGTATTACCTATCGCAATTCCTGCAACCCGGGGGTTCGCTCGATTCTTGAGAGCCAGAATTTCTATAGATAATGCAAACAAAATCGGTGAGAGGGGACATCCCTGTCTGGTGCCATTTGTTATTGTAAAACTCTCGGACAGAAGGCCGTTAACCTTAACTTTAGCTGTCAGCTTAGTATAGAGAGAGAAGATCATCTCTATGAACGTCTTACCGAAACCCAGTTTCGACAGTGTGGCCCTTAGAAAGGACCATTTCACCCTGTCGAAAGCCTTCTCGGCATCTGTGGATGTAAGTGTCAGTGGTATACCATTATCTTTAGCATACGAGATAATCTGCAGAACCTTAAGGGTGTTGTCCCTGGCCTCTCAGCCCGGGACAAAGCCCACCTGATCCGGGTTTATTAGTGTCAGGAGAATTTTGTTTATACGTGTAGCCAATATTTTTCCATACATTTTTACATCAGAGTTGAGCAAGGAGATCGGGCGGAAATTCTCGGGCTTATCCGGTGTTTTACCCGGCTTTGGGAGGACCGTGATGTGCGCTTCCAGTAGGTTTTGTGAAAACCCTTTTTCCTCCAAAAGTGTTTTATATGTGTCTGCTAAGTGTGGGATCAGTAATGCAGAGAATTTTTTATAATAGTCAATACCAAAACCGTCCAGACCACGGCTTTTTCCCGTCGGTGTGTCTTTTATTGCCATGGAAATTTCGGCATGTGATATGGGTGCCGCTAAGTGTTCTGCTTCCTCCGGGCTTATATGTGGAGTTTCTAGCTCCTCTAGATAACTGTCTAGCTCCCTCTCTGTGTCTCCATCTTGTATTGTGTTATCTGATTGTGAGATAGGCATTTGTAGATTATACAGTGAGGAGTAGTATAATCTTAATGTTTCTGCAATTCTCCTACTATCTTCATGCTGCTTCCCCCACCCGTCCATTATATTCGGAATGTAAGACCTGTACTGTTTGTGCTTTAAAGCTTTTGCCAAGAGTGCTCCTGGTTTGTTGCCGAATTCAAAATATTGTTGTTTAAGGTGAAGTGCCTTTATTTGTGTCTCCTTGAGTTGCATAGCCTGAAGCTCATTTCTTACTTGTGTTAGGGAATTAAATGCAGTAGTAGAAGTTGTGTCTTTCTTATGTTCAGTTTCCCAGTAAGTTTTTTGCGCTAGAAGTGAGTTATAGTGTTGCCTAGTCTGTTTACTCTGTTGTACCTTAAGTTTAATCATCACCCCTCTTATGACAGCTTTATGGGCTTCCCAGATTAATGAGGGTTTGGACTGGTCCACTTTGTTTAGTCTGAAGTATTCCTCCAGTTCCTTCTCTAATTCTAGCGTGATCTATGTGTCACTCAGCAGATTCTCATCTAAACGCCAAATGTGTGGTATCAATGGCTTCTCTGGCCACTCAAAATCACACTCATTACAGGAGCGTGATCTGACCAGGTAATCAGCAAGATATCTAAGCGATACACCTGCGATAATAATGCAGGATATGTCAGAATGTAGTCCAGTCTAGAGTATAAATGATGGGGGTGCGAATATAAAGTATAATCTCTGTCCCTGGGGTGTAATACCCTCCATGTGTCACGCAACATTAGCTGCTGTAACTGTGTGTTTATGGATTTCAGGACTCTCTTGGGCATACTGGAGGTGCCGCCAGACGTGTCCACACTCGGGTCTAACAGGGTATTAAAATCCCCCGCCAGGTTCACTGCTCCCTTAGTAACTTCTAGTATCCTTTGTATCACTGCTTTCAGTGTGGTGTTTTGCTGTTGGTTTGGCAGGTATACATTTACTAGGGTCACATATCTGTTGTATAATAAACCCACGACCAGGATATACCTCCCCTCCCCGTCTTTCTCTACGTGTGTTGGGTGGAATTGTATGGAACCCTTAATCAGAATTCCCACACCCCCCATCTTGGACGTCCCTGAGGCCAGAAACATATTTTGGTACCTTGAACTAAGCAACTTTGGCTCCCTCCCCCGCTTGAAATTAGTTTCTTGTAAAAAGAGTATGTCACCTACGGATATCATCCGAAATGCGTAAGCCTGTCAGTGCTGCGCCTGTGATGACCATTCACACACTTGTTTGCTGTGTTCATTTTTATACTTACTACGAATAAAGGATTGGTTTTATCTTCATCATACTGGTGTCGGATTCCTTTGCAAGTCATATTTAGTTCCAGCATTTCCGACTCAGTGGCTGGTGCAACGTTTGGAGTGGATCCTTTTCCTCTACAGCTCTGGGGATATGCCTATTCTGCTGGAGGTGTATGAGTGAGGTGAGCACTCCATGTAACCATAGGAGCCTATCAGAGAGATCCTGTGAGACGCGAGATTTGAAGTAAGAGGCTTTGTTCCGACTTTGTTTGCGGCACAGGCTGGCTACTATTGATGTGGTGACTCTGGTGTTCAGAAGCAAGGCTTTGACTGTGGTCCGGTGAGTGGCTCCTAATATATATTTATTCCCTGGAGGGGGACACGGATCCTTGGTATAACTTTGGTGTACCGCTATTTCATTAAGTACAGGTCTGAATGTTTGGGTTTCTCTGACTGTTTAACTCTTTAAAGGCCAATGATCTCTTTTCAGGGCTGTTGAGGCCCTTGGCATTTATAGTGAAAAGGCGCATTTTGTGCAGGCGCAACTGCCTCTGTAAGGTTGTCATAACTGTATGCTGGTTGGGGGTTTGGCTGGGGAAATAAGGCCTGTAACGAAAGGGCAGGTGCTATTCAAGAAAAGCAAAAGAAGGGTATTCTGCGTGTTTCACTGTGTACTTGCATCAGCGACCTCAACCTATATCTCCACGCCTGTCAAATAGGGCAGAGTGTGCAACCAACAAATAATCCGTCACCATAGGTGTCCGGCATCTGGGTTGGTGTTGGGGGATGTTATCCCTTACCCCCAAACCGACATTCTGATAATTATTATGTAGGTATGATATATGTATGCCTAAAGTGTGTGTCCCAATTGTCTACTGTCTTTTGTTTATGATGGCACCATAGTTATAGATGTTGATCAGGGGACCGTGCTACTCGAGGGGCATATCCCCCATGTCCCGCCATTGTCTGTCTCTTATGTATTTATGTTCCCACTAAAGCGTAAAGATTTAAGAGATCCCTGGGGCTGTGGAATATTTAGTGTGGTTGGTAGGTTCTATACCATGTGTCCTATGTTTGTTGTGAAAGAGAGGGTGTGGACTCCATGAGTGTACTTGCAGGTTAAGAACATAGCTACTTCATTCCATTACATACTTAATCTAAAACATTAAACAGGGAAATCTACAAAACATATAACAGATATCAACATTTTTACCTGTTACCCCCCCCCCCCATGTTCTCTTTATCCTATAAAGTGTGTCTGTGTCCTACATTATCTTATGACCCTTTTGCCATATTTATTCCTTTACCCAGTAGGGAGATGTTTTGTGGCTGTCTCTTGATGTCCCGGGTTTTCCCAACTTTTGTGCCCTTTCTAATTGTGTGCTCTTGTGCTTATGTATTCATTATTCTATCATTTCTAAGTTAGCTGCCACATAGAAGGCCAATCAAGCATACCGCTCTGTTCTTTACACTGTGGGTGCAATGGTTAGGAGCAAGCTAAATTCCCCACTATAGGGAGTGGGTTGCCCGTATAGGTCACATTGTTCTCGGTCTTCAACTATGATCTATTAATTAAGCGGATTTAACAGTAAACAAGCATGAACTTCAACAATACAAACATGTCAACGTTACCCGTCTATTGACGCACTGCCCTTTTTATGTTCTTAAATCCACTTTACCATTTTGCAATATTCCTAAAGTTCAGTAGCTACAGATCTCACTTGGTGCTAGATTTCCTTAAGAGCTTCTTTCCTAGTTACTGGATTTTCAGGTGCCGTAAGTTTATCCGGTGGGGGTTGTTCTCTGGGTGGGGTGATCTGGATCTGCAATGTCTCACAGAAATGTTCCAAATCATCTAGTCCTCTGTATGTTATGGACTTCTCTCCTTTAGTAGCAGTTATGCTAACCGGAAACCCCCACCTATACTGTATACCTTGAGACCTCAGCACCGAAGTAATGAACTGCAGATCTCTCCGCTTCTGGAGTGTTGTAGGGCTCAGATCCACAAATATTTGTATAGGTACTCCCGCATGTGTGAATTGAGGTTTCTGTCTTGCATGGCGTAGAATTTCCTCTTTATCTTGGTGATTCAGGAACTTTATTATAACATCCCTTGGTGGGGCTTTGGGCGATGGCTTTGCTCTGAGGGCCCTGTGTGCCCTTTCCATTACTACTTCTGGGGAGGTGTTGTTGCCTTTAATTGTCTTGAAGAGATTCTGCAAGTAACCCTGCAGGGCATTGGGGAGAACACTCTCTGGTACCCCCCTAATGCGGAGATTATTTCTGCGGCCTCTGTTATCGAGGTCTTTCACTTTCTCAAGTAGATTTTGGATAGTTTCCTCCTGATTGTACATTAACTGTGCTAAGTGCTGAACATCTTGAGTCGTGATATTATGGCTTTCTTCCAATGTCACTACCCTGTTATCGATCCGTTTTATATCTCTCTTCATTTCTTGAAACATATTCCTCATGTCTGCCATAGCTGACTTTATATCCTCTTTTGACGCTAGTAACTTAAGATCTTCTCTTGTAATTTCTGTAGTTTGTGTAGATTGTAACGGGGTTACAGGGGTTACTTCCTGTGCCTCCATTGGTGCTTGTGATTCTTGCTAGGTGCCTGTTTTTATACGTGTTGTCTTTTCTGACGTTTTCAGGTAGTGACCAATTGATTTGGGTTGATTGTCTGCCTTAGCTGCCCTTTTGGCTGGCATTACCTTTCTTACTGCTTGTGTAATATTCGTCCAGCAATAGTCTACCTACATGTAATGAGGTGGCAGGGCTTTCTATTACTCTAGTTAAGTGCTGCTCTATCAAGATGAGGCCTCTTGTATTTAGGGTCTGTTCAACTGCTCCTCTGCGCAATCAGAATGAACTGCCTGTCAGTGACCCAGCTTTATATTGCTCTACTCACCCTTTCAGTTAGGGAGGGTTATAAGGCCCCCTCTATATAGGTTTATTGTTTGGGCCTTAAGTTTGTACACTACAGCCTGCCACGTGGCCCCCTTTTACCCTGCTATATCAGTCTCTTTGTGTCCTCTGTTTATTTATTAATTTTTCCTATTGTTGCGGGCTGATGAGCACTTAGCGTGCAGCTACTACCTGTTTACTAAGTGTTACGTTTCTGTTCTGGGCACCGGATGCTCTGCAAGGCGCTGTCTCTATCCAAGAGGTTTGCAGGCCTTCTCTCCGGTATCAGCTAGGCTGCGCAGGAATTCGGGTGAGTCCTTGTCGCTCGCTTATACGACCTCTCTCCTACACGGGTGAACTCTGTGGATCACCTGCTGTACCGCTGTTCAGGCCGTTCTGTTTGCCACTAATATCTTGTCAGTGCGTGGTGCGCTGTTGGCACTGTCTGCGATGCTGCGATGCAATGCAGCGATGTTGATTGGACTTCAGATTACAGATCCTTGGGGGACCTTAATTACTGCTCAGGCATGATTTTTTTGTGACTTCTCTGCAGAGTTTTAACTCATTAATTTGACGGCTTGGGGGATTAGGGCCTAAGAGCTGTTCTAGCAGACAGCCATTTCACTGCGTGGCCAAGCTCCGCCCCCCCCACACCAGAATTTTTATTATTTCACTCAACCATGCTTTTGATAGGCCAATTGTGTTGTCGTTCAAAAATCATCTGCATTGATTGGTTGAAATTGATGTTCTTCAAGATCCAATCCTATAGCACTTTTTGTGGCCGACCATCAGACTGTTTAATGACCCACCCATTCACACACTGCGGTAGATAAAGCGGTATCCCTAGCAACCATACTCTACTCACACCCCAGTGTTGAGATTACGTAACTTGACCACATCATTTTGATCACGATCTACCAGCAGTACCTTTGCGATCTACTGGTAGATCTTGATCTACCTTTTGGGCCCCCCTGCTCTATAGCATCATTATACCTAAATTACTGCTGCTACGTGAAGATAGTGAGGCCACTGAGATATATTTGGTATATTAAACAAAATAATGGAACACTATAAATATTAATTTAAAAATAAATTATACAATATCCATATGGATAAAGATAATTAATTTATACTTGATCAGTTGTAATAGCCAGGGTTAGATTACAAGTGGAGCGCTAAATTATCGCATGCCCACAAACTAAGCCATTACAAGTGGCTTGATATTGCAACCGTGAGCTCATGGTAGCAATTAGCGCTCCAAAATTAACCAGATATTAGATCTCTGATTAATTTTCTAAAACTGCTCCACATGCCCTCAAAATAGAGGGCATTATAGTTTTTATTTAAAAAAAAAAGATTGTATTTTTTTTAAATAAAAAAACAAATGCACTAGGCAGTTTGGGGACTTTAAAGTGAGCGGGAGTGGGGTGTTAGAAAAAAAAAACAGCACTAAAAAACAGCACTCAAGAAAGCGATATTTAGCGCTCCACTTGTAATCTGGCCTATAACATTTATCTTGTCATTGATTTTCCAGTTTATTAACCAATTAAAAAGAGTTATATAAATCTCTTGCTGAGATCTTTAAAGTCAAACCAATGTGGAACATGTTAATCACATTAAAAATGAATTAGCAAGTCTCTTTATGGCCTTTGCTTGCAAACATAAGACTCAAATACGCGTTTATATTGCATCAGCACAAACCAATAAGGGACTCTCATGTGTATGGAAAGCCTGAACAAAATCATAGGTGAGTGCTGGTATTTCACTTTATACATTTTACTGTTTGCAGGGTAATTCATTTATTTTTGCTACTAATAATGATACATTTTTATCACTTTTTTATGAATTCTCCTGTAGCTTCTCCGAAGTGCACTGGTCTTAATGTTCAAACATAAATCAGCAGTCACGCTCCTGAGCCTACCTCAGTATGCACATGAACACTCCTGAGCTTACCCCAGTGTTCACATGCATGCTCCTGATCTTACCTCAGTATGCACATGCATGCTCCTGAGCTTACCTATGTATGTACATGCACGTTCATACCTCAGTATGTACATGTACACTACTGAGCTTACGGAACTACCATTGGTGCAGCAGGTGCAGCGGCACCAGGGCTGAGTGTTGAGAAGACCCATAGCAGCCAGTTTATACGTAAGCGTGTGCAGAATGAGTACAATCCTAATGCAGGGGAGTTTTATCATTAAAAAATGCTGGTAGCAGGTCTATCTATCTATCTATCTATCTATCTATCATCTATCTATTTATCTATCTATCTATCATCTATCTATCATCTATCTATCATCATCATTATCTATTTGTCTGTCTGTCTGCCTATCATAATTATCTGTCTGTCTATCTATCTATATTAAAGCAATGAAAAACAAAAATGTGTTATTGAAATAACAGAACATTCCGCCCCACCAACTTAAAACTTCACCAGCCACCACTGACGATTTAACAGTACATAGCAGCAGAGGATTATGTGAATTGTAATCACAGATGTTAGTGAAAGATACCTGCATTGGCATCCTATTACCTATAACATGACAATACACACAATCTCCATGCACTACAGAAACCACACAACTACACACACATGTGCACACACACTACACATCCCAGACACAAATATAAATATATTTTTAATGGAATATATTCTAGAGAGAGAGAGACAGAGAGAGACAGAGATAGACAGAGAGAGACATAGAGAGAGAGAGGGAGGTTTTACATTCTTTCATTTTATTCAGCGTAGGTTTAATTTAAACAAAACTCATAAATTAATCTACAAGTTTGTGATATTGTTTTTTCTCTTGTTTTGAATTGATATAGTTCTCATCAAAGTGACAGTAGAATCACTGCTTGTGAAATCTGACTTACAAAAGAAAACCACTTATGATAATTTCATCCTTTTGTAATTTACGTTTTCAGTGCAGGGTGATTGATATCTGAGCGGTGTGCAACGTACACAGAGCTTTGCTTCCGGGGACAGAAATTAGAGACCTTTAGATAAAGGTTACATTTCTTACCTTTTGAATTAACAAAAACAATTCTGTTGTCACTTCTCTATGACCCCAATATAAATAATATCACAAATCAGCAGGTGTAGCTTTCAAGTCTTTGACACAATTAATATGTAATGGCCTGAAGGATGTTTAAAAAGAAAGTAATTTTTTATATATGAATCAGAAATATATCACTGGCTGTAGTACATTGTAAATACACACAGAAAATGGTTTAAAAGCTTTTACAATGTTGTTTTGTTAGAACAAATGGCATTGTTTTGCAGCCCAGTGGCACACCTCTTGAAAAGACTCTTAAGTTTTGTTTCTCTTATCTCCTTTGCTGTGATCAATTAAGGACAGACATTAATGAGCTTTTCAAAGTCCTAAAAAACAGAAGGAGAGGCACCTCATAGTGCAGATCAACGTATAAAACAAGCAAAATGGTATATAAAAAGTGTGCACTCACAAAACAGATGGGTACACAAAGTACCAAACAGGCAGGTAATGGCTTCAGAGCCACTCGACTGACTCACAACGGTCTCAGCGTCCCAATGCGAATCCGAGTTACGCCCACCAATGCGTCACAGGCTCAGGGCTCGGTATGATGGAAAAAGTATTTGTTAGCCCATTATGTTTCACCTGGCAATGGCGTGAGACACTGTGTAATCTATTCTTATATTTTATATTTATCTGTTCTGACCATCTATTGCTAAGGCGTCTACAGGTGCGACCAATATACTGTAGTCCACATTTACAAGACAGTAGATATACTACATATTTTGATGCACAAGTAATTCTGCTAAGAATATTAAAAGTTTTTTTGGTCAAATTAGATAGGAATTTTGTTCTACCATGTTCGATACACATATACACATTTTGCAACGCTTGCTGCCAGATTTGTAGGCTCCCTTTTTACCCATCATGCAAAATTTTGCTTTGCCACAAGAATTCAGGGTGCATTGTATAGTCCAGGTCAGACCTCTAGTGTCCACACATTCTATGCCCATATGTATATCTAATAACGCTGTGTGTTTTATACATAAGGTTGTTCCCCTGTATATATTATATGACCAATATGATTGGCTAACATCTGTGACTTTTAGTTATATCCCAATTATGCCCTTTTTCACTTGTTGGTTGCTAGCTGTCTTTTATCTGACTAGCTAAGAGGTATAGTACGTAGTATATCCTATGTTTTACTTCAATTCTCAGATTTGCATTCTGTATTGTGATTATTTTGATGTATTCTGACTAGTACTGTTTGTTGTTTATGCTGTACACAATACACACCATATGACTAGTACTGTTTGCTGTTTATGCTATACACAATACACACCATATGACTAGTACTGTTTGTTGTTTATGCTATACACAATACACACCATATGACTAGTACTGTTTGCTGTTTATGCTATACACAATACACACCATATGACTAGTACTGTTTGTTGTTTATGCTATACACAATACACACCATATGACTAGTACTGTTTGTTGTTTATGCTATACACAATACACACCATATGACTAGTACTGTTTGCTGTTTATGCTGTACACAATACACACCATATGACTAGTACTGTTTGCTGTTTATGCTATACACAATACACACCATATGACTAGTACTGTTTGCTGTTTATGCTATACACAATACACACCATATGACTAGTACTGTTTGTTGTTTATGCTGTACACAATACACACCATATGATTTCTGATTTTGCCTGAATTGCACCATTTTGTCCTATGACATATTGCTTAATCTCATTGGCCCTTGTAGGAGGTGTGTGTTAGCTGAACCCCCTTTTCAATATGTGTAATCAGCCTGATGAAACAGCTTTTATGCTGAGAAACTCGTTGCTGTACGCTTTTGATCTTTTAATAAAACTTTTAATACCCTCGCTCTTGTGACACTTTGTGTTGCCACTGCTTCCATTTCTATCCCACACGGACCTCTAGCCCCATGAATAGCTGACTCCTGTGACGTCTAGGACACCGCTTGGGACCCTCTTTCTAATTTCACCCTGAACCTGTGACACATTGGTTGGGCGTAACTCGGATTCGCATTGGGACGCTGAGACCGTTGTGAGTCAGTCGAGTGGCTCTGAAGCCTCGACCTGTCTGTTTGGTACTTTGTGTACCCATCTGTTTTGTGAGTGCACACTTTTTATATACCACTTCGTCTTGTTTTATACATTGATCTGCACTATGATGCGCCTCTCCTTCTGTCTTCTACGACATTAATTATCTACCTAGAGTGCAGCCGACCTAACACCGGACCATTACTTTTTTCACTTCCATTTGGGATTGGACTTTTCACTATTGAGCATTATTTATTATTTTTTACACGAGAACGAGGCTCCCATTGAAACCCATGGAAGCACGCTCTATTGAGAGCAAAGCTGCTCGCGTTCGCATTGCTGACCAGTTGAAATTCCAATGGATCGCAAATATCGGGCTTGAGAAAGAGCAATTTTGTGCACCACTCGTAATCTGGCCATTTATTCGGAATTCAGTTTTGAGTTTAATGGGCCTTTAAGATTAACCCCTTAATTACCATCTCAAATTATGACCATAACTTTAACCCTTACTTTAATTCTAATCTAATCCTTACTTTTACATTAACTTAACCATACTCCAGCCCTATCTCTGTCATCTAATATTAACCTTTCAAATTCTGAATTCTAAAGTTGCTGCTACAGTTTTTCAGTACAGCTGGATTCGATGAAATAAATACATTCTCAGTGATCTGCAGCGGCAGATTCTCCAACTACAGCACAGAAATGTTGTTGCATGACAGATGGGTGAGGAGTTGAGATGGAAATGAACAAATCTGAATATTGGACGGACGACTAAATGTCAGGAAAGAAGGAGAGTCAGCTCTGGGACTTTAGAAATTAGATAGAAATGGCACATAGGGAGAGCTAATATTTTTGTGACAAATTACTCTCATTTGAGGTCTATCAGCTGGTATCAGTGTGCTCTTGTGTGAAATTTCAGTCTGATGAACTTTAATCTTTAAGATTGCTGAGTTGGGCTTAGTTTGTAATGGACAAAAAGGGGCATCACTGCATTTCTGGACCCATCAAGCTCAGGCAAAAGATTATGCACTAATTATTAAATAAACATATTGAGGTTATCCCTTTAGTCATGGTTGTTGTCATTTTGAAATCTAGCTTCACTGCGGTCTAGTGCTTGTGTTTTTGTCCCTACCTTTGTTTGTACCTTCGGAGGAGAAATGATTCACTAAGGATGAAAAACAGTCATTAAGTTCCCAGCGTACTCTGATATCAGTGGGGAAACATGACCTGTCTTGTCAATCAGAAAGTGTGAACATCTTATTGGGGAGCTTATCATCTGTGATGCTTCTCAATCTATCCCAGAGCAGCAGCTACCTTCCAGCATTGCATAAGTTGTATTATATTTAACTAAACTGGGAAAATGACAAGGTTAGAGCAAAGTTTTAAATATAATAATTATGCTGGGAGAGCCCAAAATGTAAGGCAATATTAATATTGTGTTGGAGATAGATGATTCCTTTTCTTGTGAGCTAACTTGTGGTATTACAACTGTTAAAATAATTACTATGGTGGTTAAACTTGTAAGTTAAAAAAAACAGCAAGTCTATTCTACTCATTTTCAAGTGCCATGTAAAGTTTATATAATTGTTTTTTGCCCTGTGCTTTTTAGATCAATAGGTCAAGCAAATAAATGCATTTGAAATAAATAGGGGTCAACGGTTTGATGTCTTATAATTAACATGACTAAATTATTACTAAACTTATTGATATGTCTTGGATTCATGACCAATTAAATTACCTAACAAGTGATGTTACTTGTAGACATTAAGACAACTGACCAGTCAGAACAGCATGGTTCACCTGACGCCCACAATATTTATAATACAATCCTGTTCTCGCACTGAAACTTTCACATCTCAATGCACACACAGATTATAGCAATCAGGCAGAAACTTGTTTCCTGTCAACATAAGCGAGGAGGCAAAAACAAAAGCTGCATGTGGTATCTGACTTGTATCTCATGACCTTTACAGAGCAACCACGCTGGGAGAGCTGTCCATTGCATCGGTGCTGAAGCTCTGCTGCGCACGGATGATCCCTTGCTGTGGTTTTAACTGATGCTTTTTACAGTATGCAACTTACAATGCGTCAAAGCTTCATTCCCTAGATCTCAGGAATCTGAGAGAAGCAAAAGAACAAAACAATTGTTGTTTTTTTGCTAGCAAAAGGGTATAAAAAATACTGTGCTCCAAACTAGTATATGGTGCTGGAGGCCAAGACAAAGTTCTGATACCCCCTTAATTTGTCCACTCTTCTTAGCTCCTTCCCTAGTTATTCCCTAGATACATTTCCTAAGATTAACAGTGGTTAAACCTTTTTCTTTTTAAAACATAATAAAAGATTGATCATAAAATAGTTGTCAAAGAATCTCATTATCGATCAGAGGTCTGCGATTAGTTGGTCAGTTGCATGGCACTAGCTGATTCACTCTGATGAACTCCTGCACATTGTATTGTGGATTCTATCTGATTAATCGGATAATAATCAGCTGATCAATCAAATAATTTTTTTTAATAAATACCATTTTTTGCCCAATACCATGTGCAGGAGTTCATCAGAGTGAAGCAGCTGGTGACACGCAACTGGCCAACTAAACTGTTACCACCTAATCGATAATGAGATTCACTGGCAACTATTTTTAGGATCAATCTTACCGATAAGTTGTTGCAGTCCTAGTTATAACCAATAAAAAATGACTCCCCGAAGGGCAGTGGTTGTATTGATAAATAAAAGAGAAAACTAGTCTGTCATTATTTGATTAGGTACTAGTAAAGTCAGGGTTACTAGAGAGCTGTAGCCCCTTGTGGCCTAGTTAGTATTGCCCCTGATTTGATAGATAAACTTTCTTTTGACATCAGCCTTCCCCTTCTGCTTCCTGTTTTGCTTTAGTCAGGTCAAAACACGGAAATGTTTTATTGGATGTGTCAGCAAGCTTTAGTGTAAAGCAAAGTATTGCCATGTGTTAGAATACAAAAATGAAAAAATAAGAGGTAAGGGGATCAGTAGCGGGACCTGGTGCAAAAATAATGTTGGCCTCCCCAAAGGTAACTTAGTAGTAAGCAATAGTAATAATATACATGGTGCTCGGTATAATGATTTTGAGGATAGATAGATTACATGGACCTGCAACCTGCACCAATAAAAGGTTCCCTTGCATTAGGATTGTTCACATTCTGCACACGCCTATGTATAGACTGGCTGCTATGGGCCCCCAAGCCATTGAGCCCTGGTTCAACTGCACCTGCTGCACTAATGGTAGTTCCGCACCTGGAGGGGATGGTGGTGTGATGAGCAAACATACAAGTTCTAAAAGCTTAAATGGAAGCCTGTCTGATTTTTTATTCTCCTGAAACTGACTGTGCTATCTAAACTTTACTATAAGCTTGCCTGAATACAAATTTTGTGAGTAGTGACACCCGTAGTCACATGATAGACTCAACTTATGAAACTGCAGATAAACCTTCTGAGCCCTTGTTGGCCTGACTTGCTCATATGAGAAAGTAACAGCCAGTTAAGAAGCAAAGCTCTAACAGGACAAATCTGTGTGTTGCTTTATAATGCGGCAGAGACGTCTCCAGAGGCTCACACAATTGCTTAGGTATAATATACAGGCCTGCGTCTTCCCCGGTGTCAGATGGAATAATGTTGTCCCAAAATATAACAATAGCTAATAATAACTGTAATGAATGACTAAGAGGCCCAAATCCCCACAAATCCTTACTGGGACACTGCAAGGTAAACTCCGTAAATGAGAGGAGGCTATGGGTAAGACAGCAATGAGAGTAAACTTAGTATCTTAACTCTCTCTAGTACTTTAATCAACGACTACAAAGTAAAGAACAAAGTACTAGAATGCAACTGTAAATTCATAAATCAAAATACCAAAGGTAAACAAACCTTAGTGAAAGTTTAGTTTAATTATCCAGACAAAGACTAAATAGGTACATAGGTGACTTAAATGTAGATCTTCGCATAGTGGAGAAATCCAAAGCAAAAAGGAAATTCAAAGTCAAACAGTATGAGTCAAAGCCTGACAGCAAAAAGCAGTACAGACTCATTAAACAAATGCATGAGTCCGAAAACAAGCTAAAGACAAAGACCAAGTCAGTCCAAAACAAGGGATTAATACAGAAGCGTAGTCAGTGGAAACCAAAAGCAAACCGAAGCAAACTGCCAAACTGTAAAGGTCAGAAAAAAAGGAATACACAAGCCAGATCATGCTGCAAAAAGAAGGCTTATAAAGACTACTACAATAGGGGCCTAATTGATGATCTAGGCCTCCTTAAAGGTACAGCACACCTTACTGCAACAGGGACAGAAATCACTCTTTTAGACAAATACCTTTTATGACACTAGAGATATAATTCGATAGATAAAATAATAGATAATTAAATAATTAGATTAATAACAAGCTATATCCTGATTATTTGCCTTATGTATCCTGTTTGAGGAGTCTATATTGCAGATAGTATAGAGAGAGCAGAGATGTCTTTGTTATAGCTGGATATTCTCTCTGTGCCTCATATAGACATAGATATTAAAATAAGCAGTTTACTAAATTCATTGTTCTGTTTAAGGGATATGAAACCCAGAGTTATTTTATTGATAATTTAGATAGAACATGCAGTTTTAAACAACTTTCTAATTTACTTTTATTAGTACATTTTCTCAGTTCTCTTTGTATCTTTTGTTGAATAACAGGGGCTTAATTAGGATCTGACCCATTTCTGGAGCATTTTATGGCAGCAGTTTTGCAAGAATGTTATCCGTTTGCAAGACCACTAGAGGGCAGCACTGTTTCCTGCCAGGTAGTGTTCCAGATGCTACCTAGGTATCTCTTCTTCAAAACAGAATTTCATGGGAACAAAGCAAAGATAATAGAAGTAAATTGGAAACTTTTGTTAAATGGGGTGCTCTGTCTGATTCACCCAAGATAATGCGTGGGTTTCATATCCCTTTAATGTAACGTCATTTATCCATTTCATGGTGATTTAAATGTAGCTAATTGGCTGTGGTACTGAATTGTAACATTTAAGAACATATTTCTTGTCTAAAAAATGAAAATGCTATTTAATTCACACATTTAGCTCAATTATTATCCCATTGCTATTAAACTTAGTGAAATTATAACACATCATAAGTTGGCTCTATTGTATTATTAAATCTATTGTGTGTTCTAGATGTCTAATTTCTTCAGAGTATTATATTAAATTCATGTCATTAAATTAACTTCAAAATCAATTTTTTTAGTGGATGAAAACATTTGATTTGATTTTACAGGTTATAAAAATGTACAGGTAGTCCTCAGTTTACGCTGGGGTTAGGTTCCAGAAAGAATGGTTGTAAATCGAAACCGTTGTAAATTGAAACCCAGTTTATAATGTAAGTCAATGGGAAGTGAGGGAGATAGGTTCCAGGCCCCTCTCAAAATTGTCATAAGTAACACCTAATACATTATTTTTAAAGCTTTGAAATGAAGACTTTAAATGCTAAACAGCATTATAAACCTAATAAATAATCACACAACACATAATATATAATTAAACTAAGTTAAATGAACAAAAACATTTGCTAAACAGCATTATAACCCTAATAAAATAATCACACAACACAGACTTTACTTGCATTTTTCTACAAACAATTCTTTCTATGCATTCCAATCTGGACTGATTTATAGACAGGAAGATCTTGTTCCTTTGAAATCTGCTCGATAGCTCAGGTCTAGTTAAACTGATTAATTTCAGCTTGCCTGGCTTTGCTGCAACACAAGCGGACAGCTCCACCTACTGGCTATTTTAATAAATGCACTGCTTCTCAATGCTTTTCAATAGCAGTCACATGACTGGAAAAAAAAGGTTGTTATTCTGAAACGGTGTAAATTGAACCGTTGTAAAACGAGGGCCACCTGTATATTTATTGTTTATACTACTAAATGAAAAATTAAGTCTCAATAACAAAACTTAGTAAAAATAGCAAAAGTATTTAATAGAAAAATTGATAAAATGGAAAAGAAAGTTACTTGAAATTTAAAGTGAGTAAAATGGTATGAAAATATAAAACATCTATACAAATAGATCATTTACCGTGTGTTAAATAAGAAAGAAAGAAAAATGAGCGTTAGTGCCAAAAAATATATTTTTTATTAAAAATGACTAGGAATGTTATGTTTTATAACAAATAAAATCAGCTTAAGTAATTCCTTTAAAAATGGCGAAAAAGCAGCGCACTGGTAAAACAAAATTTATTTATACATAGAAACAAAGAGCTACATGCAGAAAAAAAGAGGGTCAGATGCGCTTCAGCTCACGCCTTCATGTTGTTTTGATAAAGTTTTTATTTAAACAAATATTTCATGTATAGCTGTTTCAGAAAGAGATACTAATTTAATGTCAATGTGCTACTTATTTTTACTTCTTTTTATTGAAGCTCACAGTATTTATTACAATGTTGTTAATTACATAACATGTTGATACATATGTATACATAAGAGAGAGCCCATGTTTATCAGAAGCACGGGTGTAGAGACAATGTTTGTAAAAGTAATGCGAAGAAGTAGACATTGCGCTGTATCCCTTGCATTCCGTAATATGAGGGGAAAATAGGAAAAAAAGAAGAAAAAAGCACCTTGTCTCTAAAAATGCTGGATTTAAACATTGTTCATGTAATAAACATTTTGAGTGGGCTTCATTGTTTTGTATTTTTCTTGAAGATGGCAGCAAGCATGCAACCAATTGATAAACCTGTAACTAGGTAGTTTATAACCTCACAAAAATCTAAAACAAAATAGAACTTTATATGTAAATGGTATGGAGATGTATTCATTAGATAATAATACAAGCCAACAAAATAGTACACGTATTGGTACCCTGTCCTAGAATGCATAGGGATGTAGGCAAACAGGGGATAGGAAGATTTTTTTTATTAAAAAATAATAAAAATTGAGTTCTCAGGTGAAAAAGGCTTCCAAAATAATAGAGTGTGATCTGTCAGAGGTGGCCTGTTCTGAATACTGGTATAAACATTCCCATGATGCTCCCCTCAGAGAAGCATTTAAAAGTAGTTAAAGGGACAGTCAAGTCCAAAAAAAACTTTCGTTTTTCAAATAGGGCATGTAATTTTAAACAACTTTCCAATTTACTTTTATCAACAATTTTGCTTTGTTCTCTTGGTATTCTAGTTGAAAGCAAACCTAGGGAGGCACATATGATAATTTCTAAGCCCTTGAAGGCCGCCTCTATTTTATTTACTTTTCAGAGCAGGGGAGAGCAAGCTCACGTAGGCCATAATAGATAGCATTGTGATCACGCCCGTGGCTAGTGGCAGACACTGCACTAATTGGCTAAAATGCAACTATATGCAAAATAACTAAAAAAGTCATGTTATTAGGGGCAGTCAGAAGATGCTTAGATACAAGTTAGTCACAGAAGTAAAAAGTGTATTAATATAACAGTGTTGGTTTTGCAAAAAATTGGGGAATGGGTAATAAAGGGATTATCTATCTTTTTAAACAACAAACATTCTGGTGTTGACTGTCCCTTTAAGTGTGAGTTCAGTGTGAGCAAAAGGTAGTAGAATCTGTTTCTTAATTAATGTATGTAAAGTTTTAATATTGGGTTCATATTTTTTAAAGAAAGTCCCTAGACTATGGCTCACATCAAATTGGACATCATATTGTTCAATAAATAACTGTCCAGAGAGTAAAGATACAATTTATTGCTAACAAGACAATGAGGGTGAGGATTTGATGTAGTTTTATTGGAAGTCTATCCCAATCTAAAAAACAGATCTGAAGGGATTCACAATGACAGATTTATGACAAACATCGTATTAACCCAACATTGTACACTTCTCCAAAATTGGCAGATTCAAGGGCATTGTACAAGGTAGTGAAGGAGATCTGAATTATCTATATTACATTTAACACAGGCATTATTACATGTCAGCTCCCATTTAGACAACCTAGTTTAGATTCTCTGAGAGACATAGAGAGGGTAGCCCTTTTATCCTTGTTCAGGCTCTCTAGAAGATATTGAGGCAAAACCTCTTTTGCAATGTCCCTGCTCCATACATAAAAACTTGGCCTGCAAATATCGACCTACGTAGAAGTATTTGTTAGAATGGAGATAGAGAAAAAGGAGCCATTTTAAAGGCTACCTGTGGGACAGCAAAAACTGGAGTGTACCAAAACTTGTAATTGTTTTGTATTAAATCCTGTATATAATGGCGCATTTGCAAATATGCAAAAAATAATCTTTAGGTAGATCGAATTGTATTAGTGTATCTCGGAAGGATTTAATCCTATGTGAGAGACTATCCAAGACATCCCCCACTAGTCTAAGGCCTTTATCAGCCCAGGTAAACGGTCTAGTGTAGGTTGTAAATCCCTGTTACCCAAAAACTAAATCCACTGAGGTGTAGGGTGGGAGTTATCCAAAGATTTATGTGCTGAATGCTAGGCTTTTAAAGCATCCTTATAGAGAATATGATTTTGGATCTCTTTAGGTAAGTCCTTTCACTTTGGAAGAAACAACAGTTCCCAAGAGCCAAGAAGTGCTCTTTCAAGTTGGGGGTATAGAAGTGACTAGTGCCCAATTGCCATTCTGTGACAATTCATAATAAAGCAGCCCAATTGCAAAGTTGAAAATCAGGGAGGCAAAGACCTCCAGCTAAGTAAGAAGCACTACGTTTTTTTGCTGCTATACGGGGCTTCTTGCCTTTTCATAAAATATGTCTAAATGCACGGTTAAGAAGTTTTAAAACAGTCTTAGAAATGAGCATTGGGAGTTTGAGCAATACGTTTAACAGATGGGGAGAGTAACCATTTTAATTAGGCTTACCCTACCCGCAAGTGAAAAAGGAAAGTTATGCCAATTCTCCAGTTCAGAGATCAGTACGTTGTTGTGTTATATTAATTTCATAGAGTAGGTGTGGGTTAGCGCATAGTTTGATTCTCAAATATGGAAGAAATGTTAACACTTCTCTAAAAGGGTATTGGGATGGGGTGGTAATAGATTTACATAGCCAGAGTATTTCATATTTCGACATATTTACTTTATAACCTGAAATGTGGCTAAAATCCAGGAGGATCCTCAGAATATGGGTTTTAGGGTTCTCTGCAAACAAAAGAAAATCATCTGCATACAATGCTAATTGCATAGAAAATCCAATAATAATCATTCCTTGGAAGGGAAGCCATTTCTCTTCTAGGAGTTCCAAGGCCAAATTGAAAAGTAAGGGAGACAAGGGACATCCCTGTCTCATGCCCCGCTGCAAGGGTATTCCTGAGGAGAAAACTCCATTAACTACAATATAAGCCAATGGTGCAGAGTAAATATCACCAATAAAATTGATAAAAGGACACTGAAAACTAAACCGGTGAAGCACATCCAACAAATGAGGCCATTTGACTCTGTCAAAGGCCTTCTCTGCATCCAAGGACAACAACAGTGCACTCCTTGAGGACTTGGCTCTATTCCAAAAGTGGGAGATGTTATGCAGTACAAGTCTCAAGTGGACAACAAATTACCTTCTATACATAACCCAGTCTAATCTTGGTGAATAAGAGAGTTTAGAATTAGTTTTAAATGCTAATATTTTATTAGGATTTTATAGTCTGAGTTAAGCAAGGAGATGTGGCGGTACGACATCCGGCAAGTTGGGGTCTTTACCTGGTTTGGAAATCAAGGAAATATGCGCCAATGTAAAGGTCTGTGTAGGGACTTGGCTATCCAGATAATAAGAAGCAAAAACTTTAGCAAGTATCGGAGAGATATGGGATTCTAACATCTTGTAAAATTCAATCAAAGTTCCGTCAGGCCCAGCAGCCTTCCCATTGGCCAAAGAATAAATAACATGTTTTATCTCATCTGTGGAGATAGGGGGCACTTATAGTGTCTAATTGATCCTGATTTTATTGAGGATGATTCAGAGCTTTCAAAAAAAGTCAGAAAGACACTCTCAGGGAATTGAGATTGCTGGGAAAATAAGTGAGAGTAATAGTCAGCGAATGCTTTCGCTTTTGAGGCTGGAGATTTGCATAAGTTTCAGAGATGCTACATTTTTATGAGAGTCTACCAGGGATGCTAGCAGTCTGCCTGATTTGTTACCGAATTGTAAGAATTGACCACCAGATTTCAGTAAATGAGTAGCTGCACAATGTCTTATAAAGGAATCTAGATTCTCTATAGCAGCTTAGTAAGAGACCCGTATAGACTGGGAGGGGCACTCACAATAAGCTTGATATGCAATAGAAAGAGTTTCCTGCAGTCTTTGATGCGTGTCTTGTAGCCGTCTCCGTAAGTTAGCCACATAAGAAATTATGTTGCCAGACAGTACAGCCTTGGCTGTGTTCTAGAAAAATTCATGCTTTGACTGATGTTGCGTGTTGTCTGTGACAAAGTCACATAAGGAGTGAATTAAGTACTGTTTAAATGTGTCAGAGAAGTAAAGAAAAGAAGGAAATATTAGAACGTTTCTGACTAGCTGACTTGTTATGCCCAAGAGAGATCTTCACAGTGGGCCTGCATCCCTATTATTTTGTTTTTCCGAGCCAATTCTGTGTGCTCTTTCAACTCCATTTTTAAACAGATTTGTATTCAAGTTCAATAAGGTGGGAAGTGTGTGTTCTATGAAATGTGTAAGACCAGAAGTTTTTTTTTTTTTAGGTAGGCCAATAAGCTTAAGATTATTGCACCTTGATCTATTTTCTAGATCTTCAAGACGTCAGTAAAGGGTCTGGTTTTGTTTAATTAGATCCTCTAATTTGGTAGAATGAACTGAGGTAGTATCTTCATTCTAGCATTGATCTGTTTGACTTCTCCTGTGAGGTTATCTACAGCTTATTGGAGATTGGCAATTTAAGGGAGAAAAATGTCTGAAATTTGCTGAATTATGGAATTAGAGTCCTTATTAGGACCAATGGGTTCAGGAGAAATAGTCTGTAAATCAGCTTATAGTATCAAAAATCAGTACCACCAATAATAAAAGCAAATAATGTATTGAGCCAACACAGAAAGACAACATTTCGGATTCATATCCTTAATCATGTCTATATGAGTCTGAAATGTTGTCTTTCTGTGTTGGCTCAATACATTCTTTGCTTTTATTAATGGTGGTGCTGCTATCTGCTTTTTGATACTATTGGACATTGGGACTGTGGTTCTGGTCCCTGATAGCTTGCACACCTTACAGACAATACCCTGGTGCTTAATCATATTGGATTGTCTGTAAATCAGCTAAGGTATCAGGAATATTTTTTTGCTTCCGTTCACTAGCTTTTGATTCAGAGGACATTTTGTTATTATTACTTGGAAATCTGTCTATAAGCAAAACATTAGTTGTGCAAACCACAAAGGGTAGACTAAAGAATGTCAAATTGTGGGAGGCAATAATCTATGAATCTGTGAATCTCAAGTAAACTTTAAGAGCTTATTCCTGTGTATAAAGAGGTATGGTATAGAGAACCAGCAATTGGTAGGAAAAAAGTTACTTACATCACATAAAAATAAAAAGAAACATTGCAAATTAAATCTAGTACACAAAATATAGTAATAGTACAAGTAAACACAAAGGGAGATGAATACTAGATGTAAGATAATAAATGATAAGTATAGATACTAGCAATTTTTGATGAATCTGGTGAGTAGGGTAATACAATACAATGTTGTATTTTGCAAATTCACTGAATGGGTCAACTGAGCTAAAGCCGAAGGTGCGTTAAGAAATACTTTAATGCCTACACTACGGAAAATACGTTTTGAAGGGAGGGAAAGGGATGGGTTGCTACACTACAGAAAATGGGGAAATAAGAGGGGGGACTCCCTACATAACAATCAGTGGTAGGTGGGAAGGGTGAGGAGGGATCCCTATAATACAGGAAACAACAACAACAGACAGCTGCCAGTACTAAACATGGTTGCTACTAGTGAGAGGGGGAGGGTTAGAGTGCTGTTTGGGAGGGATCAGGGAGGTGGAAGGTTGAGGAGGGGTCTCTACACTGCAGAAAAAAAGAATAATCAACAAAAGCCCTATTTGGATACTTGCAGACTGTCTGCCTGTGCCTAAGATGGTGGTGAGGAGTAGGGGGGGTTGTTTGGGAGTGATCAGGTAGGGATTAAGGAGGGGTCAGATGGGAGGGTAATTCTTACACTACAATACGTGTACCCTTACCAGCTAACTAATTAACTGCTGGAATTTCAGAAGTATGGTGCCTAGCTGCAGTTCCTATTACCAAAAAGAAATGGCTAAGCCATGCATGTCTGCTATTTTTTAAAGCTTTTACAACCATTTGTGATATGACTGCATAAGCGGTATGTAAATAATTTCAGTGAGAATCCAAAAGTGAAAAAGTTAACAAGTTTTATTTTATATGGTCGCATTTGGCAGACAAATGGTGGCATGAAATATATCAAAATGGGTCTAAATTAATACGTAAAAAATACTTAAAATATACTTTTAAAAACTCGTTTTGATAGGTAAATCCCAAAAAAGGGCTCTATTTTTGTTTAAATGGAAAAATAGTGAAATTCCTGGTAGTGAAAGGGTTAACGTGCATACAAAGAGAGAAGCGCTCTACCAGGAACGAACAACAGCTCAGTGGCTTGTTCTATGGCGATTTACCACCCGGAAGCAGCCTCTTTTAGACCAGTGTGCTTTTCACAGAAGAAAACTTTCCTGAAGTATATCAGTCTGATCCCGCCAAGTATGGTCAGTCCAGCCCCGAAATACCAGGCAATTCTCCTCTGAACAAGGAACATGACAACCCCAGACGATCGTTTCGGCCTCCTATGGGCCTCGTCAGTGAGGTGCAGCCACATTCCTCTAAGCACACTGGGCAAGGAGTCCACGTCTGGTTTCCCCCATCACCCATAGGGAGACTTCCCCAGGGTCATAATAATTTGCATACAAAGAGAGAAGCGCTCTACCAGGAACGAACAACAGCTCAGTGGCTTGCTCTATGGCGATTTACCACCCGGAAGCAGCCTCTTTTAGACCAGTGTGCTTTTCACAGAAGAAAACATTGACGAACATTAGTTACCATCAAATATCAGCCACTAAAATACCATGCCACTACGAAATATTTACACACATATATACAAAATGTAAGAAGTAGCAAGGGCGTCTATATATTTTACAAGTAAATACATCCCTCTCCAAGTATTTAGGTGCTCATATCACCCCAGGGGTGGAAACATTTTGAATGAGGGACACCGATTGGTCTGTGTCATGTCAATTGTTGGGGGTGGGCTGTGGGTGTTGTTTAGTAGCATAGCCCTATATAAGGAGTAAATATCTGTGTAAAAACATGCCTGAGGAAACAGTTTTTAACTGAGAAACGCGTCGCATGTATTCCTGATGTACCAATTATATTCTTTGAGTGGTAAACCTTTTTATATGTTTTAAATAAATTCATTTATTTTATATAAATCCACTCTCAGTGTTATATATGGTACCGCCCTGCTATGCTACTTTAGAGTACCAACACTCTACACACCCACGAACCAGCCAGCTCACCCTGGATCAGCTAGCTGGATTGCTGCTAAAATCCAGCCTGTCTCTATAGGTACAAGTGAGTGCCTTCCATAAATGTGAGTACCCTGTGTACACTGGGCTATTAGTGATACCTGTACCACCATTTACCTGCACCATTGGCGCCTCTATTCCTACTTTTACTTTTTACATATGGGATATACATTCTTGCCAGGAGGGGAAGTTTCCCAAACCTCAAAATGCCTATAAATACACCTCCCACCTCACTCATACCTTAGTTTAAGGTGTAGCCAAGAAGGGAAGTGTAAAAGAAGGAGTAAAAAGCATTCAAAAAGAGGAACTGGAAAAAATAAAGTGCTTTATACAAAAAAATCATAACCACCAAAAATAGGGTGGGTCTCATGGACTCTTGTCACTATGAAAGAAATTAATGTATCAGGTAAGTTCTTACATAAATTATGTTTTCTTTCATGTAAGTGGCAAGACTCCATGAGGTAAGTAACGTATGGGATATAATACCCAAGATGTGGAAATCCATGAGTCACTAGGGATAAAATAACAACAGCTAAATCCGCAGAGAAATTAAATCCAAAATACAGTATAAATATTTTCTTAAAAAAACCCCAAAAATAAATAAATTAAAGGCACTAGAATCAAACTAAGATAACTGCCTGAAAAACCTTTCTACCAAAGCCTGCTTCCGAAAAAGTAAACACAACAAAAAGGTAAAATTAAGAAAAAGTATGCAAAGGAAAACCAAAGCTTTGCAAATTTAATCAACTGAAGCTTCATTCCAAGAACCCAAGGAGAGGCAACTGATCTAGTAAAATGAGCTATTATTCTCTGACGCGGAGACAGCCCTACCTTCAAATAAGCTTTATGAAACAAAAGTTTCAATCAAAATGCCAGAGAAAAAGCAGAGGCTTTCTGACCTTTCCTGGAGCCAGAAGAAATAACAAATAGACTAGAAGTCTTTCTGAAATCTTAAATATCCTCAACATAATATTTCAAAGCTCTTACCACATCCAAAGAATGAGAAAACCTTACAAGAGTATTCTTAGAATTAGGACACAAAGAAGGAACAAAAAATTTAAATGAAGTCCGCAAAACAGCTTCATCTTGATGAAAAATCAGATAAAGAAACTCACAAAAGAGAGCAAACAATTCAGAAACTCTTCTAGCAGAAGAGATAGCCAAAAGAAATAACAAAATAACAATTTCCAAGAAAGTAATTAATAATCAGAGAATGCATAGGCTCAAAAGGAGGAGCGTGAAAAAAACTTCAAAACTAAGTTGAATCTCCAAGGAGGAGAATGATAAAATAACAGGTTTGAAACTAATTAAAACCTGAACAAAACAGCGAATATCAGGAAGTTTAGCAATCTTTCTATGAAATAAGACAGAAAGTGCAGAAATGTATTCTTCAAAGTATTTGCAGATAAACCCTTCTTCAAAACATCCGAAAGAAACTGTAAAATCCTAGGAATTCTGAAAGAATGCCAAGAATAATTACGAGTGGAACACCATGAAATATAGGTTTTCCAAAGCCGATAAAAATGTTTCCTTGAAATAGACTTACGAGCCTGTAACATAGTGCTAATCACTGAGTCAGAGACTAACTAAGCGTTACATTTCCATGCCTTCAAATGTAGAGATTTGAGATCTTGATGGAAAAAACAGCCCTAGAGACAGAAGGTCTGGCCTTAAAGGAAGTGGCCAAGGCTGGCAACTGGATATCCGGACAAAATCTGCATATCAAAACCTGTGAGACCATGCTGGTACTATTAGAAACACATGAGATTGAACCATTATGATCTTAAAGATTACCTTTGAAAGAAGAACCAGAGACAAAAAAATATAAGCTGGTTGGTAAAAAACCAAGGAACTGCTAAGGCATCCACCATTTCCACCTGAGGATCCCTGGACCTGGAAAGGTATCTGGAAAGCTTCTTGTTTAGACGAGAGACCATCTGATCTATATCTGGAAGACCCCAAGATGAAAAAAAACCACATCTGGATGGAGAGACCACTCCCCCGAATATAAAGTCTGACGGCTGAGTTAATCCACTTCCCTCCTAGCTGATTGACATATGCCACTGTTGTGATATTGTCTTTTTGAAAACAAATGTAAAAGTTCTCTCTTCAATAGAGGCCACACCTGAAGAGCCCTTAAAATAGCATGGAGTTCTAAAAGCATGGAGGTTTCCAAACCCCTTGTGCTGTCAGAGACTCTCAGACAGCTCCCCAACCTGAAAAACTTGCATCTGTAGAGAATATAGTCCAGGTAGGACAAACAAATGAGGCCCCCTGAATAATAAGGTGATAGTCCAGCCACCAAATCAGAGAGAATAGAGTGTTGAGATTTAAGTATATCAGTTGTGATATCTGAAAATAATCCCTGCACCCTTGGTGCAACATGCAAAGTTATAGAGGCCTTAAAACGAAAACGAGCAAAGAGGATCACACCTCATGCTGCAGTTATGAGACCTAAAACTTCCATGCACATTGCCACTGAAGGGAATAATAGAGACTGAAGGTTTAGACAAACTAAAATTAACTTAATTTGTCTCTAGTCTGTCAGAGAAAGAATCATAGACACTAAATCTTATCTGGAAACCTAAAAAAGGTGGCCCTTGTCTAAGGAATCAAGAAACTCTATTGTAAAATGATCCTCCAACCATGCCTTTGAAGAAACCACACAAGTTGTTTTGTGTGAGATTCTGCTAAATGAAAAGATTTGAGCCAGTACCAAGATATTGTCCAAATAAGAAAACACTGCAATACCCTGCTCTCTGATTACAGATAGAAGGGCACCGAGAACCTTTGAAAATAATCTCAGAGCTGTTGCTAGGCCAATCGGAAGAGCGACAAATTGATAATGCTTTTCTAGAAAAGAGAACCTCAGAAAATGATAGTGGTCTGAATGAATTTGAATGTGAAGATAAGCGGCCTGTAAGTCTACTATGGCCATGAAGTGACCTTGCTGAACAAATAAGCAGAATAGTCCCTATAGTCACCATCTTGAAAGTTGGGACTTCTGAAAAACCTGAGCTTTCACAGGGTTTGTTGTAACATGGAAAAGAATCTTCCCATGGGAGGTTTTATTCTGAAACCTATTCGATACCCCTGAGAAAACAAAATTCTGAATCCACTGATTTTGAATAGAAACTGTCCAAATGTGTTGAAATAAATTCAAACTGCCCCCCACCAATTGAACTGGTTTAAGGGCCGCACCTTCATTCAGTCTTCATGCATTCATGCAGAAGCTGAATTTGGTTGTATTTATAAGGCTTGGATTTATTCAAACTCGGAGTAGATCTCTAATTAAAGACAGAGGCCTTAGGGGAAGGAAAAAACAGAAAAAAATGCTTATGATAAAATACTTATATGAAAATAAAATCAAAGCAAACATCATAGCCCTCTGTAAACAAATAAGAGCAGAGAGCTAAAGAGGGAGTGACAATATAACACATTTTTGGCGCCAACAATGACGCAAACAAAGATGACGCAAATGCAGAGAAAATGCAAGAAATAACACCACTCGTGACATCACAGCGCAACTTTACATAACAAGCGCAATTCTCGTCAACAAAGCCGCAAGAAATGACGTGACTCACGTCACAACAAATGCAACGCCCGCTCCAAAAATATTTGCGTCAGGAATGACACAATAAATAGAAGTATTTTGCATCATCACAAGCCTAATTTGCCCACGAAAATTTTAAAAAACAAGTCCGATGTTGCAACTACCTGGAACCCCAGGTAAGAAAAAATTACTACATTTCTCCCAAAAACATAAATTCCATGCTGAAACTGTTAGACTGCAAAGGGAAATAAACATAGACCTGACTCATGGCAAATATATGCAATATATTTTAAAACTTTAAAATATAAAGTGCCAAACATAGCTAAGAGTGTCTTAACAAAAGATTTAAACTTACCTGAAGACACCCATCCACATATAGCAGACAGCCAAACCAGTACTGAAACATATCAGCAGAGGTAATGGTAGAGGAGTATAATGTCGATCTGTAAAGGGAGGTAAACGATGAATCCCCACGACCCTAGAGCCCTAGAATAGATTTCCCATAGGTGAAAACATGGCATCATTAGGCAAATATTCCCTTCACATCCCTCAGACAAACACTGTGCTTTGAGAGGAATTAGGCTTCAAAATGCTTAGAAGCGCCTTTCACGGAAGAAATCAAGCATGACTTGCTTCACCATCCTCCAACGAAGGCAAAGTTTGTAAAACTGAAGTATGAGTGAGGTGGGAGGTGTATTTATAGGCATTTTGAGGTTTTGGAAACTTTGCCCCCTCCAGGTAGGAATGTATATCCCATACGTCACTAGCTCATGGACTCTTGCCACTTACATGAAATAAAACAACGTAACTTCCAAATTTTACGTTCCTAGGTTAAATGGTTTGAGCTGGGCGTTGATGAGTCAGTCATTCAGCCAGGACTTCTTATATATATATATATATATATATATATATATATATATATATATATATATAGTATGTGTGTAAATATGTATTTATATGTGTATATATGTATTTACCAACAAATATACATATATAAACACATAAATATTAGTGCATTGGAGCCCATTGTAGTTAAGTAGATGAAAACATGCCAAATCATATTTATGGAATATTAATTTTTCATAAAGTGTTATAGACTGTATTTAATGTAAATATTTCACATTACAATGTAATATGTTCTATGTAATTATAAATATATATATATATATATATATATATATATATATGTACAGTATATATGTATATATTTATATCTGTATATATCTATACCTATTTATATTTTGATTTCTTGAATCCGCCCTCCTATTGTCAAACACCTGGATGTTCCGCTTGTGCTATATATACAAGAAAAAGGATTTTCATCAATGGTAATCAAAATGTATTGACTTTTCGTGGAATATACAATCCCCTTCTTCAGAAGAAGGGAATTGTATATTCCCTGAAACGTGTTGATATACTGTATACATACATATATATATATATATATATTTTGTATATATACAGAGAGAAGTGCACTCACAGGAACGAACAACTGGCTCAATACCATTGTTAGCCTGTGCTATGGCCATTTACCACCTGGGTGCAGCTTCTTTTAGCCCAGTAATGCTTTTCACAGAGTAGAACTTTCCTGTAGTATATCAGTCTGATCCCGCCTACTACGGTTAGTCCAGCACCGAAATACCAGGCAATTCCTCTCTTAACAAGGAACACAGCAACCCCAGACAATCGTTTCATAATTCTTTTATTAGAAAAATAATCATATATGCATATATACAAAATAAAATCATAATAACAAATGCAAACAAAATATCTCTTGTTACAAAACTGAAATATTGACACAAATTTTTGTCATCAGAAAAAAAATAAAAAATAAAACATTAAACTTAAATAATCACACAAAATAAAATTAAACATATTTCAAATACAGACAAAAACAAACTGGAGAAAAAAAACAAACAAAAAAAACTAAATAATCCAATCCTTCCACTTCTTTGTCTTCCAGATGCCTTCAGAATCGAATTCCCCATATCGCCTCCTATCAAAAGAAAAATACAAAAACAACTTCCCACGGATCATACCCACACAATTACCTACAGTAACTACCTCTTTCTTAAAAATCAAAATATTACGCACATCCCACAACACCTCCTTCACACAACATGCCAACAACCATATCAATCTTGCTTTCTCCTTTTCCACACCACTTCCACACAAACCATACATCATCATATTAAAAGTAAAAAACTGCACTCCAGTCAAACCCTTAATCATCCTTTTCAAACTTCTCCAAACATCCCTAGCATACTCACATTCCAAAACAAATTAATAACACTCTCGCTTTGAAAACAACCATCTCTAGGACACACTTCTGAAGCCACTAAACAACGCATTCTCTGAAAATCCCTTGTTGGCAAACACTTATGCACACTCATCCAACTAATATCTTTCTGCCTATTCATCAAATACTTATTACACACATTTTTCCATACCAACACACATTCATTTTCATTCAAACCACCAATCAACTCAAGACCTTCCTTTTTCTCCAACATTTTCAACACCATTCTGTTTGCACACCACATCTCCCTACTAACATTCTCCAAACCATATTTTTTAATCCAACATTCCACCCTTACATAAAACCACGGAACAGCAAAACATACCGGTTTCTTTCTATCAATCTCAAATAAACCATATCATCTTAAAACATGTCCACAAGCATACTTTACCATACAACTAGCCATGCTATCCTTACCACTTAGAACCACACACCTACTAACATATTGCACAGCCAAAAATCTCTCCACATTTGGAAAACCCTTACCACCAACATTCTTACTCTTAACAACAACATCTCTTTTCAAACGCTCCATGCCAGAACTCCAGAAAAAAGAAAACAACACTCTCAAAATTCTCCGAAAAATCCTCTCAGGTGGTGGAAAAACTAACGCCAAATATAACATAATAGGGATCAAAACCGATTTAATGACTAACATTTTTCCTTCCAAAGATAAAGTCCTTAAAGACCAAAACTGAAGTTTTCTATTCACTTTATCAAAAACATTCTCCCAACTTTCCAAGCCTTTCAAATCCTCATCAAATTTCACACCCAACACCTCAATTGCACCTTCAGTCACAGGCCATCCACAGGAATCAATCTCCCTATCATTACCAAAAACTTTACCTTTACACTTATTCCAATTAACTCTGAAACCACTTGCCATACAAAAACATTCAACTAAAGTTTTCACCCTCCTCAAACCAGCCTGAGTCTCACATACCACACTCACATCATCCATATACCCAATCACTTTTAAACACCTTCCATTACTACCAGGAACACTCACACCTCTAACTAATTTATCCTTCCTCAAATTAGTTAATAATGGCTCAATAACACATACAAATAACACAGGAGACAAAGGACATCCTTGCCGCACTTAAAATTTAACACAAAATTCCTCAGTCAAAAAACCATTAACCTGGACTTGACTCAAAATATCACTATACAAACATTTAAACCATCCAATAATCTTACCAGAAAAACCTAAACGTTCTAAAACATGAAACATAAAATCATGCACTACCCTATCATACGCTTTTTCAAAATCCACACTAGCAACAGCAACAGACCTCATCCTCTCCCTCACATACCACAGTACATCACGTAGTAACAACAAACTTTCAGAAATCTGACGCCCAGGAACAGCACACACTTGCTCTTCACCCACAACCTTACCAATCACACCACGCATTCTATTTGCCAACACCTTTGCAATAACCTTATAGTCAACATTCAACAACGTAATCGGCCTCCAATTCCTCAAATCTCTCTTATCACCCTTTTTAAATAACAAAACAATTAAACCTTTCCTCATTGAAACAGGCAAAACATTCATTCGAAAAACAAACTTACAAACATCCAACATATCAACCCCAATCAAATTCCAAAAACAAGTATAAAATTCAACAGGCAAACCATCACAACCAGGTACCTTCCCATTCTTAAAACTCCTAACAACCTCTGCAATCTCATCCAAACTTAGATCCCTTTCTAACAAATAATTATCATATTTTTCCAACTTAACCTCAATGTTTTCCAACAACTCATTTTCCAATAAAACATCTCTTGTTTTTTCTTTATACAGCTCACTGTAAAACTCATGAACTTCACGCAAAACACCATCCGTACCATTAATTTCACACTCAACCTTATCAAAAACACTAACAAAACCAGTCTTTCCTTCAAAAGCTTTCTTAAAAAAATATTTACTACAAGACTCATCCTTTTCCATTTTCTCCAATCTTGCCATAAAAACAATTTTCTTTCCTTTTTCATGCATACACTTTTTAATGATCTTTCTTGCTTCAGCAATTTCCTCATGCACATCAATACCACAATTTCTCAATTCATACAAATACAACAACCTCAGATACCATTTATCATACAACTCCCTTTCCATTCTAGCTTTCTCACAGCCTTTCTTAATAAAAAACCTCTTTATTTCCACCTTCAACCATTCCCACCACATAAGCACATTACTAAAATCACATTTTCTTTCACGCCACCTTTCAAACATCCAAACAAACTGACGCTTAAAATTCTCATCTTCTAACAAATCCACATTCAGTTTCCAAACACCCTTACCATACTTGATCTTCAAATCACAATTCGCCTTACACATCAAAAGGGCATGATCCGTAAAGGGCATCCGCTTTAAAGAAAAATCATCAACACATAAAAATTTAGATAAAAAACAAAAATCAATTCGAGATTTTATCCCACCACTATCACTAAAGAAAGTAAAACCCTCCCCTGAAAAAGAAACAGATCCAAAGGCATCCTTCAAACCGAAAGATTTAAGCAAATCAAGTAAAAACTTCCCTGAGCTATCCACCCTACAATCACTCCCACCCTCTCTGTCCCCATTCTTAATAATACAATTAAAATCCCCAACCAAAAAAGTTGGCTCTCGACCTGGCAGAAAAAACTTTAAAGTTTCAAAATTAAGCAAGCGTTCTACCCTATTTGGAGAAGCATATACATTAAACAAACGAAAAACAGTCCCACAAAAACTAAAACTAACCAAAAGTACCCGACCTGGGACAATATGAACTACATTAAGGATAGAAAAACTAAACCCCTTAAACAAAACTCCCACCCCCCATTCCTATCAGAAGAACAAGACCATACTTTAGGACCATATTCCCAGTCAACACATTTAGGATGTTCAGAGAGACCACATTCCTGCAAACAAAAAATATTAGCAGAACAAACAGATAATAATTTAAAAATTGCAGCTCTCCTTGCTATAGTTGTCATACACCTGACATTAAGGGAAGAAATGGTCAGAAACATCACAAAAATAAATTAAAGAAAAACAAAAAAAAGAAATAACATCAGGACTTCTTCTTTCCTTTCTTTTTCTTAGGACTCAAAGGAGATCCTTTAAATCTGCCTCTGTGACGTTCCGACCTCCTAGGCTCCCCTATGCCAGCCTCATAACCAGTAACTTCAGCAAGTTGGTTCACATCTCTTTTATCTAGATAATCAACAGAAGAGGCATCAGAAAAGTCACCTATACACTGGCTTGAGTCAGAAGGAACATCTTTAGTAGAGACAGAAGGAAACTCTGAAATTAAAGAGTCAGCATCACTTGTAGTATCTGGATCTGCACCCTTAACTACTGGAAGATTCAAATCAGGACTCTCCCATCCATCAGAATCCGCATCTATTTTTTGCTTGGAGGCAGATTTTTTCCCTTCAGTGTCCATATCCTCCTCAGAACTAGAGGACACAACAGCAGACCAATCAATGTTCTCCCCTTCACCAAGAACAGCATCAGGAGCAGCATCACAAGATGACTCAGTGAAGGAAAAATTCTCTGTCCCAGGAACAGCAACAGTATCATCCACAACAGGGCTTCAAGAACATCTGAAGCAGCTATCACATTAGATGTAGCAAGATCCACCTCCTGAAGATGAGATTGGGCTTCCTCTACCTTCTCAGCCACAGGAACCACCACAGGAACATCAGACACCTCTCCGACAGGGACCCCAACTGCAGATTTCTTACACAAAAGAGGTAATATAGAGTTCAATGCCTCATCAGAGACCTCCTCCTCATTCACAGATGGCTCAACTGCAACTGAAGATGTTTTTTTTGCAACATCAGCATAGGAAGGCTTCACTCTATCAAGCCCCTGAAACATCTTCAAAGGACACATCCTGCACAGATGACTTGAAGAACCACACAGGTCACACGTCCGGCGTTTACTACAGTGGGCAACAAGATGATCCTCCTCACCGCAATTTCGACATCTGGCACCTGGGCAATTTTCAGCAATGTGACCAAACAGGTTGCTACTACGGCAAAAAAGAGGCATGTCATCATAGTATAGGAAACCTCTATTTCCAATGGCAAAAGTCTGTGGAGGGTGTTTCTTTCCACCAATACCTAATTCATCTGGCACAAACCGCACCCAGAACCTGCGCTTTCCATTGAAAGTCCCAAACTGATTCTTCAGCTTGCTACCTCCTTGAACATCATCAAAGTAGCGACAAAGAAACAGACGAATTTCCACATCAGTGACCCAAGGGTTGTACATATGTACTGTCACCGGGATTCTTCTCTCCCTCTGCACACAGGCAACAAATGTCATGCCAACCAACTCTGGAGCAGCAGCCATATCAATAGTCCGTTGATAGCAGGTCTGTAAATAATGCTCCTCGGTGAAAGCCACATCAAAAATCCCTCTTGAAGGGAATGACTGAACACAATGAAAACTTGCTCTTGGCATCTTCAAAACACCCTCCAAAACCACCTGCTGGACATGATCCAAACCAATCTTCTCTCGAAAGTCCTCAGAAATGAACACCCGAAGTGTATGGGGAAAATTTGCCCTATTGCCTCTTTAGGCTGGATTTCAGAGCGCCCCCCCAAAAGCAGCATGTGGCTGAAGTCCAGGGACGATGCCACAAGGCCAAGGGAAAGGCCCTACTACCCAGTTGCTCTACGCCTAATGAGTAGCCACCCCCCCCAATAGCAGCAGGTGCCCAAACCCCAAAGGGAAAGGACCCCAGGCCGAAGGAGCAGGTCTCCAGGCAGCAAATCTTTCAGCCAAGACCAAGCACAGAAAACTGCACTTAATCCAAGCCAAAGGCCCGAGAAGCAACCTCAGCTGATCCTTTCGTCCTTCATTGGGCCTCGTCAGTGAGGTGTAGCCATATTCCTCTAAGCACACTGAGCAAGGAGTCCACGTCTGGTTGCCCCTTTTTCCCATAGGGAGACTAAATACACACAGAGAGAAGTGCACTCACAGGAACATATATATACACACATATTAACATATAAAGATATGTGTATATAAGCACACAGCTCCCATCAACAGCTATATTAAGGCACTTTCCAGTGCCGTATTTTTCTAAAATCCCACTCCCACTAATTTTAACCCCAAAATACTGCCTAGTGCAGAAATTTTATTAAAAAAATAAAGATGCTGCCAACTTTAAGATCCGATCTCTAATTAATTTTATAAGAGCTAATTGCTACCGCTAGTATTAAAGTTAAACTTGGTTTGTGCTCCGTTTTCTTGCCCTCCACATCTGGGAAAAAATCAGTAAATATCTGCCCAGTAGCCAATCAAAATATTATAACTGTATCATTAAATCTGTTCACAGAGTGTTGAAAAAAAAAAAGCTGATGCTATTTATTCTGGGTAATAAATATTAATAATAGCCGTGTCAAGCAGCAGATAGAGGCATCTAGGATGGAATATACTGCTCATTTTAGAGAGAATGAAGTGGGCTGGCTTTCCTGTCACTGCCCTTTTTAAAGTTTCAGATCTCAGCATTGGCACAGCTGGAAGTCCACATCTTTGTAGCCCGAGGATATAAATTTTCTGTTCTTTTAATCATCTTACACATTTAATCAGGAGAAACCTTGTTGACAAGCTAGAAAAGAAATAGTAATGTTTAACACCTTGGCTTCCAGTGAATACTGCAACATTGGGGCTTATTTATGAAAGGGGTTGAATTGTGGCGATTCCTGTCCGACTCATCAGAGCAGGCGGACAGGGTTATGGAGCAGCGGTCCATTTATTCGGAGCTTGATAAATGGGCCCCATTGTTTACTTTGGAGAGTTAAGGGGTTAAATGCTGTGTGTGTCAACTGCTCACAGCTGCACTACTGCCATGGTGGTGGGGGGGGGGGGCAGATAAATAAATCTGGCTGATCATATACAATGTATCTATGGCAAACTCATCAGTGAAGGGAATTTTATTGTTAATGCAATGTTAAGGGACAGTAAATACCTTGTAATTACAACTTTTTTTCTGCAGTCTTTCAGCAGATTAACATACTAGCAGAGTGAATTTATTAGAACAAATTAACACCTTGTTGCAGTTGTTTTCAATGGTAAAGCTCCAGTCATTACTTTCCTTATTTGGAGGAGACTAGAGATAACAGCAAATCCAAATTAGGGACAGATATGTGACAGGTAACAAATGTGATTTAAAAAAGCTATTTGTATGATTGTATACTCCCCAAGCTGGAATATCTGAGCAGCAGCAATTCTAGTGGAGTTGGGTGGGGAAGTAGGCGGAGCTAGTGAGATAGGTGAGCTCTGTGAGTGGCAAAATGGGAACTCATTGGTTAGTAATTTTATTTTGATTTTCATGGCACTTTTAAGTTGTTAGAAGAAAGCTTAACAAAACCATATGTGAGTGTCATAACTACAGGCGCTTTTAGGCACCTAGCTGGTATTATTATCGTTTATTTTTAGAGCACCAACAGATTCTGCAGCGCTATAAACAAAGGGGGAGTACAACAAAACAATTATAGGGAACAAATGGGTAGAGGGCCCTGCCAAGAGTTGCACTGTTGTAGTCAGCTCTTAAGAAGGTGATCTACAAATAGCTGGACTCTTAGGCTTACATGCTAAAGAGGTTCAAGGGATAGCAATGGAGCAGTAGAACTGGTATAAAGTAAGGTTAGCATGGGTTGTATGCATCCCTGAACAGTAGAGTCTTTAGGGAGCGCTTGAAGCTTACAAAATTAGGGGAGAGTCTTGTGGAGTGAGGCAGAGAGTTCCACAAGATGGGAGCTAGTCTGGAGAAGTCCTGTAAATGGGAGTGTGATGAGGTAACAAGAGAGGAGGAGAGTAGGAGGTCATGAGCAGAGCGAAGGGGACGGGAGGGAGAGTATCTGGAGACAAGGTCTGAGATATAGGGGGGAGCAGTGTAGTTGAGGGCTTTGTATGTCAGAGCGAGAATTTTGTGTTTGATCCTAGAGGCAAGAGGAAGCCAGTGAAGGGATTGGCAGAGAGGTGCAGCAAATGAAGAGCGACATGTAAGTAAGATGAGTCTGGCAGAGGCATTCATTATGGATTGTAAAGGAGCTAAGAGGCAGGTGGGGAGACCAGAGAGGACAGAGTTGCAGTAATCGAGGCGGGAAAGAATGAGAGAGTGGATTAAAATCTTAGTTGCGTCTTGTGTAAGGAAGTGTCTAATTTTAGAGATGTTTTTAAGGTGGAAGCGGCAGGCTTTAGCCAAGGACTGAATGTGAAGAGTGAAAGAAAGATCTGAGTCAAATGTGACCCAGAGACATCGGGCATGCGAGGTAGGGGTAATTATGGAGTTGTTGACAGTTATAGAGAGATTGGGGGTAGAGATTTTGGAAGAAGGGGGGAAAATGAGGAGCTCAGTTTTGGAGAGATTTAGCTTGAGGTAGTGAGAGGACATCCAGGAAGAGATGTGAGAAAGACAGTTAGTGACAGGGGTTAGCAAGGAAGGAGATAGGTCTGGTGCAGAGAAGTAGATTTTGGTGTCGTCGGCATACAAATGATATTGGAAACCGTGGGACTTTATTAGGGAACCTAGTGATGACGTGTAGATTGAGAGGAGAAGGGGACCGAGGACAGAGCCTTGCTGTACTCCAACAGAAAGTGGTGACTGGGCAGAGGAGGCCCCAGAGAAGGCTACACTAAAGGTACGGTTTGACAGGTAGGAAGAGAGCCACGAAAGGGCTGTGTCACAGATGCCGAAGGATTGTAGGGTTTGGAGCAAAAGAGGGTGGTCAACAGTGTCAAAGGCTGCGGACAGATCAAGGAGGATAAGCAGAAAGAAGTGGCCTTTTGATTTTGTTGTAAGTAGGTTGTTGGTAACCTTAACAATAGCTGTCTCTGTGGAGTGATGGGGAAGAAATCCAGATTGCAGTGGGTCAAGAAAGGAGTTTAACGTAAGGAAATGGGATAGGTGTGCATATACTAGTTTTTCAAGAAGCTTTGAGGCAAGAGGGAGGAGGGAAATAGGGCGGTAGTTGGATGGGGAGGTAGGATCAAGAGAAGGTTTTTTGAGGATAGGTGTGACCAGTGCATGTTTCAGCGATGAGGGAAATATACCGGTGCTGAGAGAGAGGTTGAAAATGTGTGTTAGTATAGGGGTAAGGGCCGAAACTTCTTCCTCAGTAACAGGGGAGAATGAGCTAAGTTTAAGGTTATGTGGGTTGTGGTTGAGTGAGAGCATTTGAGGGGGGAGAGAATGGAATTATGTTGAGAGCTGATTTTACTAACATAGCCTGTATTTTAAAGTTCCAGTCAAAGTTTATGTAAGCAATCTGCGCCTATAATTGCGCAAAAAAACTTCTTTGCACTCCGCTTACATTCGCCTAGGTGCACGGGCGCGCTCCCAAGTGCATCAATATACATTAGTAATAGGCGTAATTTCACAGCCCGACCTACAAATACGCCCAGTTTCTTATTTATCATTGCTTTGCACCAATAGGTAACTGAAATTTCTCCTTAAATTGCGTGTTCTTTATTTCGCCATACATACATAGGTGAACAGCATTATCCTACATTCTTTTACAGCTTATCCAAGGCTCAGCGCCAAGAAGAGACTGATATTGCCAGAAATTTGCACTTCCACAGGCGTATAGGGGTACCAATAGTTTTCTTGCCATTGTGGTCTTTATATATATATATATATATATATATATATATATATATATATATATATATATACAGTATCTCACAAAAGTGAGTACACCCCTCACATTTCTGTAAATATTTTATTATATCTTTTCATGTGACAACAGTGAAAAAATGACACTTTGCTACAATGTAAATTAGTGAGTGTACAGCCTGTATAACAGTGTAAATTTGCTGTCCCCTCAAAATAACTCAACATACAGCCATTAATGTCTAAACCGTTGGCAACAAAAGTGAGTACACCCCTAAGTAGAAATGTCCAAATTGGGCCCAATTAGCCATTTTCCCTCCTCGGTGTCATGTGACTCATTAGTGTTACAAGGTCTGAGGTGTGAATTGGGAGCAGGTGTATTAAATTTTGTGTTATCACTCTCACACTCTCTCATACTGGTCACTGGAAGTTCAACATGGCACCTCATGGCAAAGAACTCTCTGAGGATCTGAAAAAAAGAATTGTTGCTCTACATAAAGATGGCATAGGCTATAAGAAGATTGCCAAGACCCTGAAATGGATCTGCAGCATGGTGGGCAAGACCATACAGTGGTTTCACAGGACAGGTTCCACACAGAACAGGCCTCGCCATGGTCGACCAAAGAAGTTGAGTGCACATGCTCAGCGTCATATCCAGAGGTTGTCTTTGGGAAATAGAGGTATGAGTGCTGCCAACATTGCTGCAGAGGTTGAAGGGGTGGGGGGGTCAGCCTGTAGGTGCTTAGACCATACACCCCACACTGCATTAAATTGGTCTGCATGGCTGTCGTCCCAGATGATGCACAAGAAAGCCAACAAACAGTTTGCTGAAGACAAGCAGACTAAGGACATGGATTACTGGAACCATGTCCTGTGGTCCGATAAATCCAAGATAAACTTATTTGGTTCAGATGGTCTCAAGCGTGTGATGGTGAGGAGTACAAAGACAAGTGTGTCTTGCCTACAGTCAAGCATGGTGGTGGGAGTGTCATGGTCTGGGCCTGCATAAGTGCAGCCGGCACTGGGGAGCTACAGTTCAGTGAGGGAACCTTGAATGCCAACATGTACTGTGACATACTGAAGCAGAGCATGATCCCCTCCCTTCAGAGACTGGACTGCAGGACAGTATTCCAACATAATAACTACCCCAAACACACCTCCAAGATGACCACTGCCTTGCTAAAAAAGCTGAAGGTAAAGGTGATGGACTGGCCAATCATGACTCCAGACCTAAACCCTATTGAGCATCTGTGGGGCATCCTCAAACGGAAAGTGGGGGAGTGCAAGGTCTCTAACATCCACCAACTCTGTGATGTCGTCATAGAGGAGTGGAGGAGGACTCCAGTGGCAACCTGTGAAGCTCTGGTGACCTTCATGCCCAAGAGGGTTAAGGCAGTGCTGGAAAATAATGGTGGCCACACAAAATATTGACACTTTGGGCCCAATTTGGACATTTCCACTTAGGGGTGTACTCACTTTTGTTGCCAATGGTTTAGACACTAATGGCTGTGTGTTGAGTTATTTTGAGGGGGCATGAAAAGATATAATAAAATATTTACAAAAATGTGAGGGGTGTACTCACTTTTGTGAGATAATGTATATATATATATATATATATATATATATATATATATATATATATATATATATATATATATATATATATATATATATTGATTTGTGTGATCCTAAATAACTAACAAGGAAGAACATATGGAAAAAACAGCACAGAAACATTATTAAATGTCAAAAATAGAAAATATAATATTAACACATTATTAAATTAGGAACTGCACACAATTTAAAAGATATGACATATAATTTGCAAAATAGATACCTAAAAAACGCATCTTTAATAATCAAGACATATTACATTATAAGGATGTACTATGATAAATAGGGAGTAAATGCTTTTTCCGACAGGTGAAATTTATCAATATTACGCCCCAACTCGCCTTTTACTAAACTCGCAAAGTTACATCTATTTTTTTTATAAATTCAGGCACACATGTGCGCTTCTCTGGAGGCGAGCTGGGGCGCAGTTACAGGCGAAGCACATAGACATTTCGCCTAGCCCTTGATAAATCGCTTGTTATAACTTATTCTATGTGTGATGGAATCTATTATAAACAAATGATCATTTCAAATTAGCCCTAGCAGCTTTAGTTTCTGAGTTAGGCTTTATAATTATTAATGCTAATTTATGCTAATGAGCTCAATGGGTATTTTTTCCCCCCAAGAAAATCTATTAGTAGCTCAGTTATAAGAAGTAGCATTGCTACAGGGGGCTGGTGAGTCCCTGGCTACACTTTTATATTGTTATTATTATATTTTGCCCCTCTGGGTGCCTCCTGCTATACAAGTAACACATTGTAAGGAAAGTGTTTGGATTAGCCTTGGTACAGGGTTTCCAAGATGGCTGAACAGGAAGTGCTTATGCTCTGGTGCAGACTAACCACAGGAAGGAGGATTCCCAGTCTCAGAGATGCAGTTACTATTGCTCCTGTCAGCTCAGTGTTTCTGCACAGTCAGAAAGGTCCCTGTTGAAATAAGGGGGCCCCAACAAAAGCCTTTGTTCAGGGTTTCATTGAGGAATGGCTTTCTTGGGCAGAAACCAATGGCAAAATAATAGAAAGCTGTCTCTTTTAATTGGCTTTACCTTCATTTGTAATACTCAGTGGTAATTTTCATTAATGAAGACATTTATTTATATAATTATATATAGAGACAGCTATTTATTTACGCACAAAAATAACAGAGAGTTGAGATATTGAGATATATATATATATATATATATATATGGCCCTATTTCTAAATGTTTGAATTTATGTATAACATGACAGATAATTAATTAATTAAATAGTGATAATGACTGCTTAATATGACTGCAGGGTTTTCCACTTCACCAAGAACATTAATTAATGATGTGTGTGCAATTAAAAATTTCATATCATTCTGATTAATTGTATAACATATCTAAAACTCCAAATACTTCATTGCAATCATAAATTAACTCTGGGATGATTGGATTTCATTTTTCATAATTTATAAGTGTGATTGGAATTTTAACAATTTAGAAAAGTGACATTAACCCAAAATGTTTATTTCATGAATCAGATAGAGAATACATTTTCAAACAACATTCCAATTTATTTATCTAATTTGCTTCATTCTTTAAGTATCCGTTGTTGAAGAAATAGCAATACACATGGGTGAGCCAATTACATGAGGCATCTATCTGCAGCCAACAATCAGCAGCTACTGAGCATATTTATATATGCTTCTCAAAAAAGGATATCGAGAGAATGAAGCAAATTAGATAGTAGATTTAAATTGGAAAGTTGTTTAAAATAACACGCTCTTTCTAAATCTTAAAATAAAAATTTGTCTCATGTCCCTTTAAGAATATAAAACCCACTGAAATGAAGACAAGTGAACAATGTGCGCAAAACGGCAGAGCCCCAACCATCCTGGATATTGTGCAGTTGTCTGAGAGCTCTGTCTTTCTGCCCCTCCTACAGTTTGCCCTACAGTGCAAATATTCCTGTGTTTTCACCACCCAAAGCCAACTAGATATAGTCAGACAGAACCCTCTCACTTTATGCTAACAATTCTACCCAAAGAACAAATCTCCCAGAGTCTCCCTCACACAACATTAACTTCCAAAGCCCAGGTAGCCATTTGGAAAATGGTGGAAGGTATGAAACAGGCAACATATGTAGGGTTAGATTACAAATGTAGCTATAGTATGCGCTCACGCTTGCTCAACTAATGCACACAAAAGCCAAGGTTTTAATATCATGACTGTGTTAACATATTCCTCCCATAGACTTCAATGGATCGCGGATATTGGAAAAAAACACCATTGCTCGCGTTCAGAACCAATCACATTTTCTCAAGTGCGCTAACCCAAACTAATATTTCAAGTTCCAGTGTTCTTCACATAGTAGAATATGTTCTATTTATTCATAAATACATAATTCTATATATACTGTATATATATGATGGTATTCTAGTACAATATATTTATATATATATATATATACATACATATATATATATATATATATATGTATTCGGATATATAAAGGTATAGATAGGTAGTTGTTTATCCAAAAGTTGGAAAGCCTTTGCAGTGACAAAGCACACATAGGGCTAGATTACAAGTGGTGTGCTAAAGTTAGCATGGGTCTCGCTAAGCAATATTGTTACCAAGCTAACTTGCGCTACCATTACAAGTTGAACGTAAAATGTGTTCACTGAAGCTCAAACAACATTATTAAAGTGAAGGGTTGAAAATAAAATGTGCAACAAACACACCAAAAATACATTAAAATAAAGTGTTTAACTCATATATAAACTATCTGATAAAAATTATTTATATAAATATATTAATAACAAATTATATAAGGGTAAAAAGTTATATGAAAGTAAAGGGCTAGATTGTGTGTGTGTGTATATATATATATATATATATATATATATATATATATATATATATATATATATATATATATATATATATAAACGATCCTTCACTAATCAGCACTTCACTAACCATATAGCAGCATCCAAGTGCACAGCTTAAGGTATCCATTTGTTTTTGGCCTCCATGTGTCAAAAGCTCGAGTCTGAGCCAAAATGTGTGCCTGTTCTGTGGATACCGCTGAGGAAAGTGGCTGAGCCCTGGTTTTCACCTACCCTGCTATATATATATATATATATATATATATATTGACTTGTGTAGAGTGTCATTTGCAATATGTAGGCCTCACCACTAATGACGTCAATACGAGGATAAGGAATCACTTGTCCTCGATTAAAATAGGTGAGGCAACAAAACCTTTGGTCAAACACTTTAAAAACATACATGACAAGAGAAATAATACACTTAAATGGCAAGCTATTGAATGGGTCAGGACCCCCCCTAGGGGTGGAGACAGAGATAAGGCACTAGGGAAACGTGAGATGTTTTGGATCTTTAAGTTACAAACAAGGGTCCCCCTAGGTCTTAATTCTGAATATGACCTGATCAATTATTGGAAGTGAATATCTATTTAGTTTACACCATATATCTTCACATCTTGTGGTCATTCATACAAACGCCTGAGCTTTAGACTCATATATCATGTCTCTACTATCTGAGTGTTACTTATGTCATTCCAAATGAGTACACATAACAATAACAATTGTATTAGGGTCATTAACATTAGGAATTTTTTAATTAGTGTGTACATAGGACATTGCAACATATAAGATAGTTGCTCCTAAATGTGTTAATGATATCAATGCCTTGGTGTTATGATATGTATATATTTGGATATTTGTACTCATTTACCTATGAGGATACTCCTGAGGTTGTATGTATATATATATTTTTTGTTATATTAGGTATTGGAAAGATTCAGGTGCAGAGCACACTACAATATACGATATTGAATTTCCAATGAGTAAATTACATTATTGTCATACCTTTTATATTTTATATTACATACAACGGCAATTGTGCCCCCAATATAGATCCTCAATATCCCCTTTTTCTTTTTCTTTTTCATTTTCTAATAGCCAGCCGAATGTATTCTATATACTCCCATAATATTCTATTGAAATTTAAGTTGTATAAATTCCTGTTATTGTTTAACAGGGAAGCACTATATATTACATTTTATTAATGTCTATATAATGTTTAAGGCAGGATGGTATATAAAAGGTTAAAATCGGCACTGAATTGAACTACTGTGATTGGTAAATGATTAACCTATCAGAGAACGAATGTTCCTTTAAATTACTAACACGTTTGTACAATGTCAGCTACGATTACGGCATAAGGCCGAAACATGTCAGCCTGTTGCTTACGTGTGTTTTCTTTTTAAGTGCTTTGGCACCTCCATGTTATTTTACCACAAGTGGATTATAATAAAGAATTTTAGTTCGCTCTGGAGACTTCTATTATTTCAAGCCTATCCATTTCCAGGACTTCCATAAGCGAAGGGAAGCTCGCACACTCTTTACTCTGAGCCCTATTCAATAACTTTCTACCCTGGTGTAGGAATAGCCCTGTTGTGTTGGAGACGGGTGTTGATTGGCTGGTGGACACCACGTGGGCGGACGCGCCTCCAAGCGTCTTGCGGATTACCTCTGACGGAACGGACGGACTTACTTTCCCGGTGTAACCGAGTCGCTGGAGACACGAAGGTAGCGGTGAGTGGGCGCAGCTAAGGCAGTGGTGGGCACGGGTTGTCCTGCATGGACCCATTCATATACCGCATATATCTTTACATGGACACCGTTTGTGTTGGCTAAGGTCTGAGTTTTCCCAGAGTTATTTCACAGCCTTATTGGACTTAACTAATACGGGCCAGAGGTATTTTACTTAGAGTGTTTGCTTTTACGTGTAGCGGTTGTGTGAACCACTTTCTACATTGACCTATATATATATATATATATATATATATATATATATATACGTATATATATATACAAACAAAATACAGAAGAAAATACAGCGCTATACATTACGTATTCCCAAAACCTGGAGTACCAGAAATGTCCTGAAATAACAGGTCTCCCAATGTATAGTCCCAAACGAGCCAGTCCAATTGAAGAGGGGTGGGAGAAGAGGTGTACACTTTCTCTTGCAGCCTAATCCCAAAGACAAATGGAATGGCACCAAAGGCAGAAGAAATTCAAAAAACAATTCTAGAACTGAAGAGGGAAGGGCGCACAGCAAAGAAATCCTCTCTGGTGTAGTATGTTATGTAAACTTGAATGAGAAACAGAACAAAACCAAATGAACACTCACGCTTTTCCCCCTCAACTCATATGAGATATGAATATGGCACTAGGGTGCATGAAGCCTCTGTATATCGCAGCCTTGATTTCCTTTTGTTTCCCAGCAAACATTCTGCTCCTCTAGATACAATCCTCACCTTCCCAACAGAAGCTTAAATGTTATGGAAGGAAATGAAAAAATCTATATGGAGTGGGTCTGTATATACTCTTAAACCGGGATTGGAAAATATGGGCTTAAAACGACTTCTTTACAGGCATATTTTATAGTGCCATATCCATACCTCATATGAGTTGAGGTGGAAAAACGTGAGTGTTCATTTGGCTTTGTTCTTTTTCTCATTCAAGTTTTCCTAACATACTACACCAGAGCGGATTACTTTGCTGTGTGCCCTTCCCTCTTCTGTTCTAGAATAGATATATATATACCTGATTTGATTATATTTCGGAGTCTGGAGGCCAGTTGGAGGTAATGAAACCAAGAATTAGGAGCAGAGGAGGAAAGTTTCGAGTAACTCTCATAAGAGACCAAGCCTGAACCTGAAAACACATCCCCAATTTATTAGCTCATATATCAATTAAAGTTTTATCTGCATATGAAATCAAGGCTTTCAAGGGAGTTGCCCTAGAGTTCTTTTTTATTAGGGAGAATTTTTGTTGTTGAAAAATCCCAAATATTTTTACTGTTGGACAATTAAATATTGTCTCCAATCAGAAGATCTCCTTGTTTCTTCCATCCACAAAAGTTGAGAGATTGGGTGCACTCAGATCATATGACCCTCCAATCAAACCCAAGCAATATCATCCTGTGAATTGTGCCATAATGATATCTGTGCTAATCTAGCTAAATAGTAGTAAGATCTTAGGTCTAGGACTCCCAACCCCCCTCCCATTCTATGTGTAATCATTGTTTTTTTATTAATTCTCAGTCTCCCGCTCCCCCAAATTAAAGACATAATATCCGACTAAAACTTATCAAGTTCTCTCATAGGTATAGGAATACGTGAGAGCTTTGGTTACCCATTTAAATTCAAAATTCACTTGCAATAACTTTTTCGTAGGATCAGGTATCTTTATCCCCAAAGCTTCACACTTGCTATTGTTTATTTTATATCCTGAAAAGTTCCCGAATTTTTTAATTATTTGATAAATAACTGGTAGAGACATAAGGGTTTTTGTCAAGGTTAGAATAATATAATCGGCAAATAAAGCAAGTTTATGTTCTCTATTATTAATCACAATTCCCGAAATATCTTTATTTAGTCTGATTCTTGCAGCGAGGGGCTCAATACATAACGCAAATATGAGTGAAGACAAGGTACAACCCTGCCTGGTACCATTTAAAATATTGATGGTTGAGGATTTATAGCCAGGCAGTCTAATATGAGCAGTGGGGTTGGAATATATTAAGGAATATATTAAGGAAATAGCTTTTTGAAATGATCCCCTGATACCAAACTCATCCAGAGCCTGAGTCATGTAGGGCCAGGAAATCCTGTTGAATGCCTTCTCTGCGTCCAATGAGAGAAACAGAGAAGGCACACCTTTTATGTTAGTATAATCAATCAGATCTATAATTCTATGAATATTATATGCTTTATGAAACCAACCTGATCTGGAGAACTCAAGGTGGGTAATAAAGGGTTGAGTCTGTTTGCTAGAATTTTTGTAAATAGCTTCAGGTCCTGGTTGATAAGAGAAATGGGTCTGTAGTTTTGACAATGGAGTTTGTCCTTGCCAGGTTTAGGTATAACCGTAATCCTAGCAGATAGCATATCTTTTGGGATCTGATATCCCTGCATAATATTATTTAAAAAATCCACTAAATTAAGGGGTAGGTCTTCTGATAGGGTTTTATAGAAAAGACCAGGAAACCCACCTGGTCCTGATGCTTTTAAGGGTTTTAATTGTATAATGGCTCCCATGACTTCAACTTAAAAGATTGGTGAGTTCAATTTATCTATAGATTCCTTACCTAATGAAGGTAATTTGCATTCCGCTAAGAATTCTATAATAGACTTATCTAACCGCTCGTTCAATTGTCCTGGAGACAAGTGGTGTAAATGTTGATAGTATTCAGCGAAAGAATCGGCTATCTCCTTGGGATCATTAGTAGACTTCACAGTCATTGTTTGAATTTGGGGAATAGAGGTAGATCTTGTATGTCTTTTATTGTCACTAGCATACGATCCAGCTTATTTGCAAATACAAAATATGAGGCATCTACCATTTTTAAAGAATGCATTGCCTCTTTATGAAGGAGATCATCAAGTTTTGTTTTTCTTAAGTTTGAGGTAAAGTTTGTGAAGGATCAGAGTGCACCTCCCTCTGGGCAATTTCAATGTCATGCCTTAGTTGTTTAATAAGATTATTTCTAGCCTTAATGTTTAGGGCATTTTCCTTAATTAATAATCCTCTGATAATGATAGTGTAGTGACCCCTAGTGGGAATGGAGCGTATTAAGGGCTGTAGCCTGGCAGGGATGGGAATGTGAAGGAAAGATGGAGTTGCAACAATGTTGCAGTTTAAGGGGAGTGACTCACCTTGGGGTTTAAGAGCAGATGTTCTAGAAAGTTCTGCCTCTTTCCTCTGGTGTTTCTTCCAGAAGTTGGAGTTGTGGAGATTGCTGTTCATCATGGATCATGCCAGGCGAGTGTCTATTCCTCCTAAAAGGTTCAGGGATGGGTCCCCGGGGGATAGTAGGGCCCCTGCAAAGGAGAAGAGGGTAGTTACAGAGGAATTGCTCACTCAGGGGGAGGATATCCCATGTGGTCAGGGTTCTAAGGCCCTCTCTCCTGTTCCCCTGGGCTCCCCCTCCTTGTATGAGGTAGCGGAGTCGAGCTAGGGGGATACGGAGGTAGGCGAGGGTATGGAGGAGCAGGAGGAAGGAGAGTATGAGGAGGCCCAGGGCCCTGGGCCTAGTGGCTGGGGTCCAGGGCCTATCCGGTGAGGGATCCCATGCCAAGCAATGCTCCAGTATTGGGAGGGCAGGCCCTGCCCATCGAGGCAACTGCAGGAGTAGTGTCTTTCCTGCAGGCCTTGGTGGCAGCAATTATGCCCGGAGGCAGTTCGGCAGTTTTGGGGCCTAGTTTCGGGCCTGGCCTATTGGTGGTGCAGGATGGCCGGTGGTTGCAGGGCCTGGAGCCAGTTCTTACCCAGGTCTGGTTATGGGGCAAGTGGGCCGTGCGGCGGGGCCCTCGGGCCTTGCTGTGGGGCCTTTACCGGGTAGGCATGTGGCCAGCAGTAGCGGCAGGTTGGGGGCACCCTGTACCAGCAGGGGGGTAGCAGGTCATTCCAGTAGCTTTGATGCAGCTGCTGCAACCTTTGTTGAGTGTGTGGAGCACGTTTAGGGGGCAGATGGCAGCTGGGGGTATGCATGGTGTTGGGAGTACGAGTGCTGGTGGGACAGCGCTCAGAGGCCCTGGTACTCCTGATGTTTCCGTTCTTTTGCAGGCTCTAGTAGCAGCAGGGAGTCGTGTGGAGGACTCCAGGACAGCAAGGTCCTTTTCGCTGATGCAGGGGAACAAAGAAGTAGCCGTGATGTCTGAGGTAGTACCCTCTACGTCCACCGCAGGATCAGCCCTGTCAGGCGGAGCAGCTGGGACTTCTGGTGGCGGTGAGATAACCACACTTACACTGAGGGTGGCGATTCAGAATTATCGTCAGACTCAGGGTCAGATAGGGATCAGTCGTTGGCGCTTGAGGGCAAGGATAAGCGCAGAATGTTCAAGCTGCTAAACAAGCTACTTTCCAATCAAGGGGCGCAGGCGTTAGGGCAGAAAGGGGGGGTTAGGCAGGCAGAGCAGGCAGACCCCCTTAGTGCATTAGTGGTACCAGTGGGGCCCCCTATAGGGAGCGGGGGGCGCAAGGCGGCGCTGCTGGGGGTTGCTTCCCCGTGTCAAGTGCACTGTCTATATGGGCACTTGAAGTCAAAGACCGTGCAAAGGATACAGGCGGGCAAATACGTTAACGTATTTGAGCTGTCTGTGGAGGCACAGAGGCAGAAATAGAGGAGTAAGGACGGGACTGGCCCAAAGAAGTTTAAGCGCCCAGACACGTACCTGGAGTGGCACCGCTATTTCAGTGTCCTGGGCGCTTGCTATTTGGAGAAGCACCCTGACCAGATGCAGGCAGTCATTAAGTTTTTGGATACTATTGACTGGATCTGACAGAGGTACAAAGAAGGGGCGTGGCACGATTACGATGACAAGTATCGTAGGAAGATGGTGGGGAACCTTCTTCTGAATTTCGGCACGACCGACATGCACCTGTGGGCTAGACTAGGGGCTGAGCGGTCGCTCTCCCCCCTGATTCCCCTGTAGGTGCGCAGAGATCCTTTGCTAAAGTACGACGCCGGGGTTATGAGTGTTGGAAGTTCCAGGACCGGCAATCTGAGAGGGGCACAGCGTGCTCCTTTCGTCACATCTGCAAGTTCTGTGGGGGTGGTCACCCCGGATGTGAGTGCAGAAAGTAGGACGTGGGGGCTGACAGAGGTCCGTCTAAGGGAGCAGCTGGGGCTAAGGGCGCCCACCCCGCTGAATGGACGTCCTTGAGCTCTGGCTACATTTGTACCCGGACCGTCAGGCAGCAGGTGTGCTGCTGACAGGGTTGCAGGAGGGTTTCCAGATTCCCATCACATGTTAGGTGAGGGGGTCGACGACCCACCACAATTTGAAGTTGGTTAAGGAGTAACCTGAAGTGGTGCAGAAGAAGCTGCTGAAGGAGGTGAGTCTAGGCAGAATGTTGGGCCCCTTTGCCGATTGTAGATTTGGTTGTGTCCCCGCTTGGAGTAGTACCTAAGAAGGAGCCAGGGAAGTTTTGGTTGATCCAGCACCTTTCCTATCCAGTTGGCGTGTTGGTCAATGACGCCATTGACCCTGAGCTAGCCTCGGTGCATTACCAATCTTTTGATCAGGCACTGACGGTGGTGCTACAGGATGGGAGGGGTGCTGAATTGACGAAACTTGACATTGAGTCAGCATTTCGGTTGTTCCTGTTGCACCCGGCTTCCTTTAGGTTAATGGGGTGCAAATTGCAGGGGGAGTATTATGTAGATAGGTGCCTACCCATGGGATGTTCCCTGTCGTGTGCATTATTTGAGATGTTTAGTTAATTTTTGCACTGTGCGGTGGTTTCGGTGGCAGGGGATAATGTGGTGGCACATTATCTGGATGACTTCCTACTGGTGGGTGCACCAGGATCAGGAAGGTGTGCCAGGCTAATGGAAACCATGCATTTTATGATGGCTAAATTTGGGGTTCCGCTTGCCGAGGACAAGACACAAGTAACTTGCATGCCCTTGACGTACCTCGGCATAGAAATCGACAAGGAGGCTGAGTTGTGCTGCCTGCCGATTGAGAAAGTCCATAAGCTTCTGGAAGCAGTTAGGACGGCTGCTGCAGGAGAATGGTTGCAGAAGAAAGAGCTGCAATCGTTGCTTGGAATGTTGAATTTTGCCTTCAGGGTTATACCTATGGGCAGGGTATTCAACCAGAGGATGGAGGGTTGTTTGGGACCGGCTAGGGCAGATAGAGTGTGGGTCTCCAGAGATGTGGTTGAGGATCTGCAGGTCTGCGATAGGTTCTTGACGGATTTCAACGGGGTGCGGCTGTGGCCTAGGCAGATAGTGACGAGTCAGGAGCTACAGCTGTTTACTGATGCAGAGGGAGCATTTGGGTTTGGTGCCTTCCTTGATGGCGACTGGTGCACAGGGCCATGGCCAGTTGAATGGCGTGAGCAGGGGCTCACCAGGAATCTGACCCTACTCAAGCTATTCCCTAATGTGGTGGCGGTCAAGCTGTGGGCTCACCGCTTGTGGGATAGGGTGGTCACGTTTTGGTCTGACAATCTGAGTGTGGTGCATGCAGTCAACAACTTGTCGGCTGCATCTCTGGTGGTGGTGCGGTATCTGCGGTTCCTGGTGCTGAGGTGCCTGGGGTGGATAATATAGTAGCGGATGCATTGTCGAGTTTCAAGTGGGATCAGTTTAGGAGTAAGTTCCAAATGCAGCTGCAGTGGGACTGACCTGTCCGCATTTTCTCTGGCAGCTGGCGGAACTGGGGGGAGCTCAGCCTTAGCTCCAGCGACGTGGGCGGCATATTTGTCCTACTGGAGAGCTTGGGAAGAATTCTGCGAGGACCAACAGGTTTCTGTGTGGGGTGGCTCACAGGTAATGTTGCTGGAATGGTTAGCTGTGCTTAGGGCGCAGGGAATGGGAAAAGGGGCTGTACAGGCGTGATTGGCAGCCCTTTCGTATTTTTATAAGTTAGCAGCTGACCCCGACCCAGGTGAAGCAGATAGCGTGGGGTTGGGGACGCACGGAAATTAAGGTGCCAAATGTCAGGGAGCCAATAACAAGCGAGAGACTGGAGTGGCTGTTGCTCGAGCTGCAATGTGTGTGTTCATCCCCATATGAGTGGTCGTTGTTTCGGGCGGCATTTGTGCTGGTGTTTGCCGGCGTGCTGCGCATGAGCGAACTGGTGGCACCGGCAGCTAAAGTGTCAGGGAAAGGTGTTCTGCTTCAGCACATCAGAGTGTATGAGTCGGCAGTTCTACTTTTTGTCCCCTGGTCTAAAATGGACCAGGAGGATAAGGGCACTTGGATGACTTTGGATGGGAAGAGTGGCAGTTTGGACTGCCCAGTCCGAGTTTTGGATGAAATTTTAGGGGTATGACCAGTAGGTGGGAGTCAGTTGTTAATCCATGCGGATGGTTCATCTCTGTCGGTCTACCAGTTCAAAAAGGTGCTGAAAATAGTGGCTAGTAGGGTAGTCATTAATCCAAACAGTATAGGGATGCATTCTATTAGGATCGGTGCAGCTACGTCGGCAGCGGCAGAGGGGCAGTTGGCAGCAGACATTAAGCATTCAGGCAGATGGCCCTCAAACAGGTACAAGTTGTACGTTAGGCCATTGTCGCAATAGCTGGTGGTATTGGATTTCCCGTGTAGTTAGCAAATTTTTGTTACTGTTGTTGTTTCAGGTTCTGCTCCAGCGGCTGTGCGAGTCTGGATTGTGGGACATTCTTATGTCCACTGGGCGGCCATTCGGGCCGCTGCTTCATCTGGGGGACAGCAATTAGGTTTCCCTACAACTAGGGCATCCGTGAGATTGTTAGGTCAGAGGGGGATGCGCTGGCGCAAGCTCCCGACACTGCTGCAGGATGCGCATAGGCATTGGGGTAGGCCCCAGATAGTGGTGCTGCACCTGGGAGGGAATGACGTTGGTGAGACCCCTGTTTTGGATCTCATCAAGATCATTCAGGTAGACATAGCATGGCTGCGTACTTGGTGTCCGGGGGTTCGGGTAGAATGGTCCAATATGGTGGCCAGACTGCATTGGAGGCATCTAGGTTCGGCGGGTGCTGGATATAGAATCCGGAATAAAGTTAATAGAGAGGTGGGGAAGACTGTATGTAGGTCGCAGGGGTTCGTGGTTCATCCTTATTTGTCGACTGACCAGAAGGTTTTGTACCGCTCCGACGGTGTGCATTTATCCAAGATGGGTTTAGATCTATTCTTGGGTAATTTGAGAGAGGCGTTAGCCACCCAACTTTAAGTTGCATGGGGGGTGTTGGCAAGAGTCTCTTGTTGATACGGTGGCGAGAGGTAGTGGCCTAATTTTGAAACCTTGTGGTGGAGTGATTGGTCAGGCTGGAGTAAAGGCGACGTCAGTAGTTCCGAGTCTAGGGTGCCTTCTCCTCGCAGGTAGGCAGGCCAGAAAATCATCCTAAGCCCCTTGGCTAACATCTGATGGGGCAGAGTCATCCGGGGGACTCCATCATATCCCTAAACGAATTTGGGCCTCTACCTCCCAATGAAGGAGTTATGGTTAGGGACTTATGCACGCTGGGCATATTTGCATATGCTGTTGGTTACTAAGTAACCTGCTAGTGCGGATTAGCGTACTAGCCATTTAAATAAATGTGACCTGAGGGTCTTCCTCCCAGCTCTGTGTGTCGTGTCCTTATTTCGGGAAATAAGGGGGGGGGGGGTAATAAAGTTTTAGTAAAATGTGTTAGTTCACTGGCATCCCGGAGTAGGCTATTCAGCCCTTATGATAGTGTAGTGACCCCTAGTGGGAATGGACCGTATTAAGGGCTGTAGCCTGGCAGGGATGGGAATGTGAAGGAAAGATGGAGTTGCATCAATGTTGCAGTTTAAAGGGAGTGACTCACCATGGGGTTTAAGGGCAGATGTTCTGGAGAGTTCTGCCTCTTTCCTCCGGTGTTTCTTCCAGAAGTTAGAGTTGCCCACCCTCCCTTCCCTAGAAAAGAGATATTGGGGCGGCATGAGCAGTGGCTTTGTTTTGGCTTTAGTTAACGCGGCAGGGGTAGGTTTAGTTGAGCTAGCATTGGGTAAGCCTGTGTTGGTAATGTTTGGGCCTCCACCAGTCTCTTATTCGGCACTTTCGGTTGTCAAGAGCTGGGCCCCTTAAGGGCAGGAGTGATAGGTTGCTCTAGTGGCGAGGTAGCGGCCTAATTTTGAAGCTTTGGGGTGGAGTGATTGGTCAGGCTGGAGGAAAGGTGACGTCACTAGGTCCAAACCTAGGGTGCCTTCTCCTCGCAGGTAGGCAGGCCAGAAAATAATCCTAACCCCCTTGGCCAATATCTGATGGGGCGGAGTCATCCGGGGACTCCGTCATATCCCTAAACGAATTTGGGCCTCTACCTCCCAATGTAGGAGTTATGGTTAGGGACTCATGCACGCCGGGCATATTTGCATATGCTGTTGGTTACTAAGTAACTTGCTAGTGCGGATAAGCGATTTAGACCTGCCATTTAGACCTGAGGCTCATCCACCCAGCTCTGTGTGTTGTGTCCTTATTTCGGGAAATAAGGGAGGGGGGGTAATAAAGTTTTAATAAAATGTGTTAGTTCACTGGCATCCCGGAGTAGGCTATTCAGCCCTTAAGGCTTTGAAAGCTTCCCATACTGATAATGAATTTTTAGTTGAATTGTTATTGGTGGACATAAAGAGTTGGATGCTTTCCTTAAGTCTGGCTAGCACCAGAGGGTTTTAAAAACTGTAGTGTTAAGAGACCATGACCTGTCCCTAGAGCGATCGAAAACTCCCTTCAGTGTAAGCTCAACCATGGAGTGGTGTGACCAAGTACTCGGAATTATACCAGAGGATTGCACCAGTGGAAAAAGTATTTGGCTAATGAATATATAGTCAATTATATTATGAGATTTATGTACTGGGGAATAAAATGTGTAATCCCTCATGACTCTATGTAAAACTCTCCACCCATCAATAAGGTTGTGATCAAGGACAAAATCACCCAATATTTTCTTTTGGGATCTGCTCCCACTCGATCTATCCTTGTCTGGGTCCAGGATCAAATTAAAATCCCCTGACAATATTATTTTGTATTTTTTCCAATAGGTAAGGAGTTTGCTGATTTTGGATATAAAGGGAATCTGTTTATCATTAGGGGTATAAATATTGCCCAAACTGGGCATCCATGAATAAGACCTCTTAATAATAAAAACCTTCCCTCTCCATCTCTAATGACTTCTTGCTCTAGAAAATTTAATGAGGAGTGAAGCAGAATAGAGACACCACATTTTTTAGTCTTACCTATTGCATGGTATTGACAAGCGAATGCAGAGTCCCAGTATTTGGGCGTTTGTGCTTTGGTAAAATGAGTCTCCTGCAACATGAGGATATGAGCACTGCAGGATTTATGATTAATAATAGCCTTTCTTCTTTTCACATTGGAGTGCAATCCCCTAACATTGTGTATGATTATCTTAATAGACATATTTTTTACAGGATTAGTATATATAAACTGTGTAATCTGACCATATTAAAAACCAAATGGAGTGAACGGGCAAAGACAAACATACCACCCAAGAGATATCCTCGAAAAGAGCTGACTTTTCTTCTTGACCAAACTGTGCCTGGTGACAAAAAAGGGGGTGGGGAAGGGAAGAAAGCAAGTGTTGCTTTAACACAAATCGAGATAAATGTCCATTCAACATGTCCCATGTATGAATTAATCTGAATTTTAAAGTACCTGAAACTATTATTGGTAAGTAATGACTGTGAAATGCCTTCAAAATAAAATTATTTATATAAAATAAAATACAGGTCTAAGGAATTATGTCCCCATTTTTAATAGGATGGAGGTTCAGAAATAACATAGACACAATAATACCCTATAGTCTTCCTATCCTCTATTTCCTTGACTCTTCAGTGACTATTTATTGATTCCCTATCTGTTATATAATAAAGGGTATGAGTCAAAAAACTAAGTGAAACTAGAACAAACTGCAGCAGAACATTATTAGTGTTAGTGTTTAACTCTTGAATCCCTAGATAAGAATCAACTACAGTATATCTTAGTGTGTATGTAAGGGATACTTAGAAAAAAATTCACAACCCAAACAACATTACAGAATTTACTGGTGACTTCATAAACCAACTTATGATTATGCCAGCATGAGTCATACCAAGTCCCAAACTTTTCAGTTTAAGTGGGAGAACCATTCCTTTCATCTGTAGCAGGGGCTTGCTTTTTTGACTTGTTTCTATGCCTTTTATCTTTCCCCAGGAACGTTTGAATGATCGGTTTGGGGACCTCTGAGGTATTGGGATCTCAGTATCTGCTTCCAGCAGTTGTAGCTTTTGAAGTAGGTCTCTTCCTTCTTCAATAGTAGCGCAGGAGTAGATAATCTTGTTGAAGGTAAAGGTTAATTTAAATGGAAAGTTCCACCTATATTTCACTTGGTGTTTAGTTAGAACAGAAACAATGGGCTTAAATTATCTCCTCTTCTTAAGTGTAATAGGGGACAAGTCTGCGAATAATTAAATTTTATGACCTTCAAATTCTAGGTTAGCAGATTGTCTCGCTGCTTGAAGAATCTTTTCTTTGGTGGTGTAATAGTGAAACTTCACTATTATATCTCTTGGGGTGTTAGCCATCTGTGGATTGTTAAGTGCCCTATGAGCCCTGTCCAGTAACAATACATTTTCTTCTACATTAGGTATAAAAAGTCTCCAGATTGCAGGCAAAACCTTCTCAAGGTCTGTATAGTTTTCTGGCAAATTTTGGAGTCTAAGATTAGATCTCCTCAATCTATTTTCCAGATCCTCTAGATGGGTCTCCAACTGCTGGATCCTAATTTGTTGCTCACTGATGGTTTTGTTAATTTCCGGGATCTCTTCAGAAATATCATCTACTCTTTCCTCTAATTCAGAGGTACGTCCTCCAATTTCCAGGATATCATGTTTAAGTTCCTGAAGATCAGACTTCAGTTCACTGTGGAGAAATGCTTTAATTTGTTTAAGTAAATGTTCTTGATGAACCTGAGACTTGGTCATTTAAAGCTGTGGCACCATCCTCCTTTTCAGATAGGTCTTGTAAAGAAGTTTGATCCAGAGCCTGAATCTTTTTCTTAGCTTGAGATTTAGAGATACATTCCTTCATTGACTGTGTTCTGCTTTTTCTAGAAGACATTTTGTATTGAAATTGTAGTTCTCTTTAATATTGCATGGGCAATACAAAAGACACTAGTAGAATACTGCCCTCTTGTAATTGTTTTAGGTCAGATAGTACAGTTTTCTACAAAAACACACAAAGATTGAAACTCCCAGTATATACTTCAACCATCAGCAATCATCCAGTACAGTTTTTTATATTCTGCAATAAATGTATTTCATATAAAAACAGAGAAGGTATGTGTCATGAGATGCAGGACATATGCAGGACACAGCAATGATGGTACAACTCTATTTTATTGCAGAGCATAACAATACACATCTAGTCAGGTTGATTGTACTAAACTAACTGCGACACAGACACCGGACCTAAGCCCCGCCCACAAACTAGTGACATCACATCCTGCTCTCATCACATCTTCCCCTTTTTCAAAGGCAAAACATACATTTGCATATAATAAATAACAAGGTACACCAACAGGGTATACAACAACATTTTTGTTTTTGAACATTATAAAAACAGATAGATTAGAAAACATGAACAAATAAATTACATCCTGACTTGGACATCGGGGTAGACTACCCTAGTCCACAGTGACCATGGGATTATTCTGCCCATACTTCCGGTCACTGTTCTAGCTAAAGTCAGTCCCTGTATCGGGCCGGAAGTTTCACCACTCTTCCGCTTGATGTAACTTTGCATGAACTGTCCTCTGATACAGAAGATGGTGAACAAGAGTCTGCTGGAGGCAAAGATATATCCCCGCTGTGATCTTGCTGAGGGGAAGGCACCTCTCTTAGAACAGGGGATCCCACCGGCGGTGGTACTGAGGTATCCGGTTCCAGACTCTCAGGTACAGGCTGAAGATGTCTTCAGTTACGGCGTGTAACCGTCCCTCCCTCTGTAAGGACTGTGTAAGACCTTGGTTCTGGAGAGCAGCCCACTACCGTAGCAGGCGTCTTCCATTTCTTCTCATCATCCAGTTTAATTCTGACACTTTGGCCCGCTTTAGACACGTGATTTGCAATGTCGGAGCTGATCCCAGGCCACCACACAGCTGTAGCTGCCCTTTCTCTGCACTTTGTAATGCCTAAGTGGCCATCGTGAATCCTGTTTAACATCTCCTTCCTCATGCTGACAGGAATTACAATGCGGTCTTGGAACAGCACCAACCCCTCCAGCTCCGTGAGCTGCGACCTCTCTGGCTGGTAAGCATTTAAAGACATCCAGGCTGCCCGGCTCTCGGGCCAGCCTTCTTTTATGTACCTTATAACTTCTTGCAGATCTGTGTCCAAATATGTCTCTTTCTTTATCTCTTCCAGTTTCCTTGAAGAAATGGACTTAGAGGCCAGAACTGAATCAACATATACTTTCACATCCGATTCCGTGGAGGATTCTTCAGCAGCAGCCAGCGGGAGCCTGGATAGTGTATCTGCCACAACCAGTTGTTTCCCCGGCACATGCACTGCCTGAACATTGAACCTGAGCAGTCTCATTAAAAGTCTCTGGCATCTCAAAGGTGTTTTGTCAATGTCATAAGAATTGATTAGAGGGACTAGTGGTTTGTGGTCAGTTTCCAGACTAAATTTCTCCAAACCCACTAGATAACGCTGAAAGCGCTCACAGGCCCAAACTGCAGCCAGGCACTCTTTCTCAATTTGGGCGTATTTTGACTCCGCAGCCGTCAGTGTGCGGGAACAGTAGGCGATAGGCTGTAGTTTGTTGTCATTCAGCTGCAGGAGTCCAGCCCCCAACCCATAACTGCTTGCATCGGCACTAACCACAGTCTTTTTTGAAGGGTCGTAGAACCCCAGCACTGGGGCAGACCCCAGCAGGGACTTGGCATGCAGAAAAGCTTTTTCTTGTGAAGGTCCCCAGACCCAGGCAACGTCTTTCTTAAGCAACTCTGTGACAGGGTGTAAAACTGTTGATAAATCTGGAAGAAACTTGCCCACGTAGTTTACAAGGCCCAATATCTGTCTCAGCTCATGCACATCCGAAGGGCTTTTCATCTCTTTCAATAGCACAAATTTTCTCGGGGTCTGGCTTGATGCCATCCCCATTGATGATATGCCCAAAGTAGCATAATTCAGTTTTCCTAAAATGACATTTTTCTTTATTCAGCTTCAGCCCAGACTCTTTGATAGCCTGTAGCACACAACTTAAACGCTGATCGTGCTCCTCCACTGTAGACCCATACACTAGAATGTCGTCCATGACGACCGCTTTGCCCACGTGGTCACTCAGGAGAGAACTCATTTCCCTTTGAAAGATTTCAGGAGCGGAGGATATCCCAAAGGGGAGTATGCAGAAGCAGAACCGACCTACCGTTGTGATAAAGGTAGTCAGTTTGCGGCACTTTGGATCCAGGGGGATCTGCCAAAAGCCACTAGAAGCGTCTAATGTGGAAAAGAACTTCGCCCCAGCCAACTTTGGAGCTATATCTTCCAATGTCGGCAGCACAAATCTCTCTCTCTTTACTGCTTCATTCAACCTTTTCAGGTCCACACAGATGCGCACCTTTCCGTTTTTCTTTGCAACTGGAACAATGGGGGCACACCAATCAGTCGCTTCAACAACCTCTTCAATAACCCCCATAGACTTCATGCGCATAAGCTCTTTCTCCACTTGAGGCATGAGCGGGAACGGGATTCTACGAGGGGTAGAAATACTGTATGGGACTGCGTCACTTTTAAGTGCTATACGGACAGGTTTGCAGTTCAGTAGGCCCAACTCGCCAAACATATCTTCAGAAATCTCATTCACTCTGGCCACGAGGCCCAAGTCACAGGCTGCTTTTCTGCTCAATAAACTGTTAACACACTGACCTCGGATCACATGCACCCACATGGTAAACTTCCTTTGCTTGTACTCACAGCTGGCAAGAAATTTTCCCACACAATCAATGCGGCCACCAAGACTATGGACATTTGTAGTAACCTTCGCCAGCTGGGGCTGTCTAGGCAGTTTCATAAATTCAGCAAAAGACATTACAGTGATATCTGCTCCTGTGTCAATCTTAAAATCAACTTTGGCTCCCATTACAGTAAAAGTAACTTTACAATCTTCCTCTGAGCTTGTCCGTTCCACAACAGACCCCACAAAAGACACTTCCTGACCCTCCTGGTCACTGTCCACCTGCATCTCCTTAATATATTCAGTTTTACACACCACTTCAAAATGGCCTATTCTGTTGCATTTTCTGCATCTTCTATCTCTGGCCGGGCATATAGCACTCTGATCATGAGCCCGGTAGCACCATGTGCATCGGCCATGTTGCGCCCATCCACTTCTAGGCCTTTCCAGTACTTTAGATCTACCGCTCACACTGTGCCTTTCACTAGCAGTTTTTCTAGACTGTTGCACTTCATCCACAATACTCTCAGACCTCAGATCAGCACTTTGCTTTTTCACCAGTTCACTCTGGTGGGCCATCCTAATAGCCCCGTCTAACGTTAAATCAGGCTCTAACTGCAGCTTCAGGGAGACTTCAGCATCTGCAATTCCAATAACTATTCTGTCTCTGATTTGCTCTTCTTTAGCAACACCAAACTCACAGAATTCAGCTAATTCATACAGGCTGCGCACAAATGACTCCACAGATTCTCCCACACGCTGATTACATTTGTGAAAAAAAGCTCTCTCATGAATCACATTTGTTTTGGGCACAAAGTGGGCACTGAGTTTATCCATAACTATATCAAATAGTTTGGAAAATAAAAGCATTGAACACTGGCTCCACATCTTTCCCCATAGAGTATAAAAGAGAATTAACTTATACTTCATCACTCTCCTTGTTCAGTTTGGAAGCAATCCTGAAGCGCTGAAACCGCTGACGCCATGTGGGCCAAGCTGCAGGCTGAGAGAAGTCAAAAGGCTCAGGTGGGGTAAACTTAGACATTGCAATCGATCAGGAACAGAAGCGCAGTCCAGAACTTCTGACACCATGTCATGAGATGCAGGACATATGCAGGACACAGCAATGATGGTACAACTCTATTTTATTGCAGAGCATAACAATACACATCTAGTCAGGTTGATTGTACTAAACTAACTGCGACACAGACACCGGACCTAAGCCCCGCCCACAAACTAGTGACATCACATCCTGCTCTCATCACAGTATGCAAATCAGGGACTGCCCCACTCCCAGACCGGTAATAAATGTACAAGTTCAAGGCATAATTAATCCATTCTCACAAAGTCAAGTATGTATTCAGCAGAATAGATGAGCATTTTATTATGAATAAAACAAACTTCTTGTTTCCTCTTTCTTTATTCTTTCCTGCCTTTTTGTACCACTTGTTTTTATCCATGCTTCAATAAAGTTACCTTTTAACTTTGATAAAGTTTTTCGATTTTTAAACTTTGGCTTCAATGTGGCTGAACTGGCCGCAACTGCGGCGTGCACCCCCTGAGCTTCACACCCTCATCCTTCCCAAGCACTTCCGGTGGCATTTTCAGCCTGTACAGCACCTTGGAGCGGTTCGTGTTCGTGGAGTCGTGTGTTTACACTCTCTCAAACCTCTCCCCTCCATTCTGTAGTAACAATATACTATTTTTCCCTGTGGGTCTCTCTGAGTCAAAATCACATAGATCTGACACAAAGACAGGAAAATATTCCAATGAATAGACAGTACAATTTTACATCTTACAAGATCGTGACTGTCTTCCCTAATTTTCAGTTATTTGTGTAAATCGGATAGTCTGTACCATAGACTGTTGCAAACGCTGTCAAATTATTTTCCTAATTCAGGATTCTTGTGTGACTATATATGTTGCTCAAAGTAGGGTAATCTTTACTTGAGGTTGAATTGAAAGCTATTACTGTCTCTTCCAGCCAAGTATGTTATATGCGCCACAGGGGAATGGCGGGTGGAAGGCCCAAAGTGCGTACCAAGAAATTCTAGACTCACCTATTATTTTTCTTGCAGCTTATTTTATGTTACCTCTCCAAATAGAGTCTTCGGGTTCACATGCTCTGTAATCGACCAAGATGGGCTGCATGGGGGTGAGATTAATTCGCCGGAGTTGGTAACTGTGTTTAGCGTCACAGGCTGGTTTTCACTCTGCATTCTTCAAATGTCAATCTCTTTGCGTGTCTTGTCACTAATTGTTTGAAATCCTGAGGTGATTTGTCAACTTTAATTCTGAAGCGGTCACTTAAAAACAGGAATAAGTGGTATCTCTAAAAGGTCAGATTTTCAGGATTATCATCCAGTCGCTGCCTGGATGAATGACAACCGGCTCAAACTAAACACAAACAAAACCGAAGTCCTCCTCCTCGGACCCAATAAATCCGCATTCAATGACTCCTGGTGTCCCACAGCACTCGGTCACCCTCCAACCCCAACCGACCACGGACAAAATCTAGGCTTCATCCTGGACTCCTCACTGTCCATAGACCGACAATTCAATGCCATCACCTCAACATGCTTCCACATTCTCCACCTGCTACGAAAAATCTTCAAGTGGATCCCTACCGAAACCAAGAAAACAGTCAGCCACGCCCTCATCAGCAGCCGGTTGGACTACGGCAATGCACTCTACGCCGGCTCCACCATCAAACTCCAAAAGAGACTGCAACATATCCAGAACGCCTCAGCCAGACTCATCCTCGACATCCCTCTCCAATGCCACATCACCGAACACCCAAGCAACCTTCACTGGCTCCCCATCAACAAGAGATTAGCCTTCAAGCTCCTTACCCACGCATTCAAGGCCCTACACAACATCGGACCTGAATACATCAACCACCGTGTAAATTTCTACACCCCCGCCAGACAACTCCGATCGGCCGACCAAGCACTCACAGTAATCCCCCACATCAGCAAATCCACAGTGGGTGGAAGATCCTTCTCCCACATGGCAGCAAAGACATAGAACACCCCCCCCCCCCCCGTTGAACCTCAGACAATCCACCTACCTTACAAAGTTCAGAAAGGACCTCAAAACCTGGCTCTTTCACTGAACACCCTTCCCCTCCCCTCTCCTCCTATCCACTTTCCCTTAGTGCCTTGAGACCCTCACGGGTCCAATATTGCCAGTAAGAAAACTACCAGCCCAATATTTTTGGAATAATAATATATTGAACTGCTGGTTATAGTATCTATACAGATAGCCTCACAACAGGGTAGATTATCCTGATAAGTGTATGCCTGGTGTAATAATAGCCAATAGCAATACCTCTACGTATTAGGCCTTTTTTTCCGATCAGTGGAAACCCAAATTAATGAGGGATATAGATGACTACTTATATTAACATATACATACAGTTTAATTTGTAACTCTGGAAATTATTTATCTCGTGTGTAAACTCCAATCAAACTACCTCGATACGTCAAATTACCCCCAATATGAAGATTGCAATAAAGATGTGGGGACAGTATTAGTGGTAGTTTAGCACACACTGACATTCAGTGCCTAACAAAGTGTTCTTATACAGCCAATATTTTCTTCCCCACAATTTGGAGAAGCTCTCACCAGCTGATATTTAGATTACACGTGCAAATCCAGATTCACATATGGGCCACCCAGCCCATTTGAATTACACCCTCATATTATTATAGTCACTGGCAATACATTGTACCATCTGTATCTTATTTCCACCTATATATACGGTTTAGCACCCATTTGCCCCGACCCCATATCACCATACTATATACATACATAGCTTAGTTAGTACCTTTGGTACTGTAGGAGGTACACCACTGTGTTTTTATAGTTCTATTCTTCCTTTTATGTATATCACAAATAAAAGTTAAGTTTTAATCCCAGTCTCCTGGGTTTACCCGCCCTTCTCTCTTCCATTGTGACATAATTTTGAATTAATTTGAGAAGTGTTGTTGAGTGCTGACTATGTACACACTTTCCAGTTATCCACTGGTTTCCTGCATGTATTAGTCTCTCCCTGTGTACAGCACCCGCCTTACAATAGTTGCACAACATAGTTGTTACAGAAGCATTAGTTATTTTGTTGTGAAGAGCTTATTTCCCAGCAGCAATGCCTGAACCAGCCAAGCCAGCGCCTAAGAAGGGCTCCAAGAAAACCGTAACAAGTATCATTTCATAAAGAGTTAACTTTTTTTCAGCTTTTAGAAACTATTGTCTAATCACCTCTGGAGCCAGACTGCTAATTGATAAGATGAACTTGTAAACTTGTTATCTTAAGTACTGTAATCCTATTGTGGCCTGTCAAAGGACAGTGCTCTCTATCTAAATGTGTGATGGGGGATTTTGTGCTCCCCCCCCCCCCCTGGGAGTGCCCTGTGTGCATGTAACCTTAATAAAAAGCAGGCTGGGCATCCCAGTCCTGAGTTCTTGTTTGACCCTCAATCGCAGCGTTGACTCGTTTTTGTGGGCAGAAGGGTATCCTAGCTGTACTGCAGCTAAGGGAGATTATTCTATATTTGCGAGACTCATATAGAATACTATGGAAAGCAGCTTCTCCCCTCTTTAGCAATAGGGATCCAGGCTACTAAGCGGTCCATCTCTCAGCGAGACTAAGGGTAACCGTAACATTTGGCGGCAGCGGCGGGATTTTCCTGGATTTCCTAGGAGAGGTACAGAACGGATGGAGAGCGCTTACGAAAAATTGAAGCGTACAACCCTAAAGGATTTACTTGAAAGCAGAGGGGGGTATGCCAGCAACCGGCCGAGGAGAGAGCTGATCGCAGAATTGACCGAACTGGATCAGAGCTTCACAATGGCGGAAACACCGACCACGATTAGTGACGAAAAAACCAGGATTGTTCGGGAAAGGCTCTCATTATACGGGCCGAACCCCTCCATGGAATTGGTACAGCAGTTGATGGCGGAGGCGGACGAGGATATACGAGAGACTCGAGCCCACGAACTCAACCTAGCGAACGCACACCGCAATGCTGAAGCCCCGCAGGTAATCATCCCTGTCGAAAATGCTGGGAGGCCCAAGATACCCTATGCGGCATTTCGACCCTTCCTAGAGAGCGAGACAGGGATTGATGAATATTTGGCGGACTTCGAAAGGCAATGTGCCCTGCACCAGATTCCCAACAGAGAGTGGCCCACGATATTGTCTGGGAAACTATCCGGGCGAGCCCTGGAAGCCTTTCGTACTCTGGGTGCTGAGGAAGTGACACAGTATGAGCTAGTTAAGGAGACACTGTTGCGACGGTACGCTGTAACTCCGGACACGTATCGCCGACAGTTTCGGGGCACGAAAAAGAAGCCTAACGATACCCATATGGAATGGGCGCACCGAATGCGGAGAGCGGCAAATCACTGGCTGAGCGGAAGTAAAGCGGTGACTGGGGAGGAAATTTTACAATTGTTTCTCTTAGAACATTTTTATAATGGCATGGAACAGCAAGGGAAGGAATGGCTGCGAGACAGGCGGCCTTCTACCTTAGAAGAAGCAGCCAAATTGGCCGATGAACATTATGACTCCCGTCTTCACGAACCCATGAACTACCGAGCTCCAGCACGGGTCGAACCTAGAGAGGTTTACCGTGCACCCCCTCGTGCTGAATTCCGAGCCCTGGTGCCCACAGGGCCCGTCCGACACTCAGGACCACACAATAACAGCTCTGAGCGTCCCAGACCGACTTGCCACCGATGCAAGCAACCAGGGCATTTCATGGCTAGCTGCCCCCTTAATACGCACCAGACACCCAGGAATTACAATTACCCCTCTGGGTCCTATCGTCCGGCCCGGGCCCTCTGTGTTAACCAAGAGGCCCCTATGGAGGGATATGTGGGGCCGCTTCACGAGGTGGACCCTGTATATGCTGCCTCAGATAACCGCCAGCACCATCGGCAGAAGGTATGGCTCGAGGGGCGATCTACAGAGGGATTGAGAGACACAGGGGCTACTATCACGCTGGTACAGAGTCATTTGGTGCCAGAGCACAAGCGATCCGGACAGACTGTGGCCGTTAGAGTGGCGGGGGGGGATGTGTACAAAATTCCAACAGCTCAAGTGCATCTTGATTGGGGAGCGGGAAAGGGGGCTGTGAACGTGGGCATAATGGATAATTTACCTGCCGAAGTACTACTGGGCAACGATTTGGGCCCCATGACTTCTGCCTATGCTCCAGTATGCAACAACGAGGCGGACCCAGTGACTACACGGGCCCAAGCCCGGATGGAGCGAGAGCTCTCACCAGTGCGGGAGACACAGGTAAGACCTACCCCGACCTTGCCTGACATGTTAGGCCCCATACCCTGGGACACCCCAGATGCTTTCGAGACAGAGTCTAAGACTGACCCGACTTTACAAAAGTACCGGTAACGAGCAGAGACCGGAGGGGGCGGGGCAGATAACGAAACATTCTTATGGGAAAAAGGGAAAATATACCGCTGGACAGAGAAAAGGGGACAGCGTAGGCGACAGCTGGTAGTGCCCCACAAATACCGTCAAGAAATCCTCAAGATAGGCCACGACATCCCCTTAGCAGGCCACCTAGCCATAACCCGTACCCTACACCGCATTACTCACACGTTCTTTTGGCCAGGGGTGCACGCTGACGTTAGAACTTACTGTAACACCTGCGATGTGTGTCAACGAGTAGGAAGGCGAGGCGATCACCCTAAAGCCCATCTAGTAAATATGCCCATTGTAGAGGAACCCTTCAGCCGGGTTGCTATTGACCTAGTGGGACCACTGGCTACCCCTAGTCCCTCCGGTAAGCGCTACATTCTTACCGTAGTGGACTACGCTACCAGGTACCCAGAGGCTGTCGCCCTATCCAACATACAAGCGGATACGGTAGCGAATGCACTAGTACAGGTGTTCTCCCGGGTAGGATTTCCAAAAGAAATCCTATCCGACCGAGGCACCCAATTTACGGCTGAATTGACCCAACAACTCTGGCAGGTTTGCAAAATTAAGTCCCTCCTGAGCTCCCCATACCACCCCCAGACGAACGGGCTGTGTGAGAGGTTCAATGGGACCCTCAAGCAAATGCTCAAGACGTTCACTCAGGAATACCGAGACTGGGAACGCTTCCTGCCGCACCTCCTATTTGCTTATCGGGAGGTGCCCCAGGAAACGACAGGGTTCTCTCCCTTCGAGTTGCTCTACGGAAGAAAGGTACGGGGACCCCTAAACCTGATCCGGGAGCACTGGGAGGGAGAGATGGAGGCTGACGGTGTCCCCATTGTGCCATACGTGCTGGAACTCAGGGACCGAATGGAGCAATTAGCCAAATCCGTGCGGGCTAATCTCCAGTTGGCCCAGAGAAGACAGAAAGTATGGTACGATCGGGGGGCCCGAAAGAGAATCTTCACCATAGGACAAAAGGTGTTAGTACTTAAGCCGGTGAAGACAGACAAATTGCAGGCGTCCTGGCAGGGTCCCTACCAGATCGTAGAGAAAAGGGGAGACACCACTTATGTGATAGCTAGCTGCCATGACAACAATCTTAGAAAGACATTCCATGTAAACATGCTCAAGGAATATTTTGAGCGACCAGAGAACGTGACGGCCGTATGTTGTTCCCCTCAGGAAGACCCTGACAGTCTACCCATTCCAGACCTATTAGAAAAGAGTCTCCCCACAGGTATAGTGGCTCAGGTTCAGATAGGAGACCGACTTAGCCCCACTGAAAGGGAGCAGCTCAGCCAACTCCTCCAGTCCAAACACCTCACCTTCTCCCCGAAGCCAGGGTACACTACTTTAACCACCCACCAGGTAGATACTCCGGGACAAGCTCCCTTGCGCCAGGCTCCGTACAGAATCCCCGAAGCAGTTAGGACAGGAATGAAGAAGGAGATCGATGAGATGCTCCAGCTCAGGGTAATTGAGCCCTCCGATAGTCCCTGGGCCTCCCCAGTTGTCTTGGTGCCCAAGAAAGATGGGACCACCCGGTTCTGCGTAGACTATCGGAGGCTCAATGAAAAAACCGTGACGGACGCTTACCCTATGCCCAGGGTAGACGAGCTACTCGATCGTATAGCCAGGGGAAATTACCTGACCACTATTGACCTCTGCAAAGGTTACTGGCAGATTCCCCTGGCCCCGGAGGCTATCCCCAAGTCGGCATTCGTCACCCCATTCGGCTTATATCAGTTTAGGGTAATGCCGTTTGGGATGAAGAATGCCCCAGCTACATTCCAGCGCTTGGTGGATAGGCTCCTGGATGGCTTCCAGAGTTTTGCTTGCGCCTACCTGGACGACATAGCGATCCACAGTGAGTCCTGGGAGGACCACTTAGCTCATGTAGGAATGGTTCTGGATCAGATCCGGGCTGCTGGCCTGACTCTGAAGCCAGAAAAATGCCACTTTGGGATGGCCGAGGTACAGTACCTGGGTCACCGGGTGGGGTGTGGAAAGCAGCGACCAGAGCCGGCCAAGATAGAAGCTGTCGCCAATTGGCCCACCCCCATCACTAAGACTCAGGTCCTAGCCTTCCTGGGCACGGCAGGGTACTATAGACGGTTCGTACCAGACTACAGCACACTTGCCAAACCCCTGACTGACTTGACCAAGAAGAACTTACCTCGACAGGTCCTGTGGTCTGCCCACTGTGAAACGGCTTTCCAGGCTCTCAAAAATGCTCTAATTAACGCTCCTGTCTTGGCGGCCCCAGCCCTTAACAAACGTTTTATCGTCCATACAGATGCTTCCATGTTTGGGCTGGGAGCCGTCCTCAGCCAAGTAGGTGAAGATGGAGGGGAGCATCCAGTTGCCTACATCAGCCGGAAGCTCCTGCCCCGCGAAGTCAGCTATGCAGCGGTCGAAAAGGAGTGTTTGGCTTTGGTGTGGGCATTAAAGAAATTGACTCCCTATTTATATGGTCAGGAGTTCACTCTGGTCACTGACCATAACCCGTTGGTGTGGCTGAACCGGGTCTCTGGAGATAACGGCAGGCTATTACGTTGGAGCTTATCGTTGCAACCCTTCAATTTCACCATTACTTACAGACCTGGGAAACAGAATGGCAACGCCGACGGGTTGTCCAGACAAACCGACCTCAGCCCCGCATAACCAGCGGTCTGGACAGCCTTAGTCTGCCCCGAAAAGGGGTCAGACCGTGTCTGCCAGAGTGTTCCACAGAAAGGGAGCACTGTTACAGAAGCATTAGTTATTTTGTTGTGAAGAGCTTATTTCCCAGCAGCAATGCCTGAACCAGCCAAGCCAGCGCCTAAGAAGGGCTCCAAGAAAACCGTAACAAGTATCATTTCATAAAGAGTTAACTTTTTTTCAGCTTTTAGAAACTATTGTCTAATCACCTCTGGAGCCAGACTGCTAATTGATAAGATGAACTTGTAAACTTGTTATCTTAAGTACTGTAATCCTATTGTGGCCTGTCAAAGGACAGTGCTCTCTATCTAAATGTGTGATGGGGGATTTTGTGCTCCCCCCCCCCCTGGGAGTGCCCTGTGTGCATGTAACCTTAATAAAAAGCAGGCTGGGCATCCCAGTCCTGAGTTCTTGTTTGACCCTCAATCGCAGCGTTGACTCGTTTTTGTGGGCAGAAGGGTATCCTAGCTGTACTGCAGCTAAGGGAGATTATTCTATATTTGCGAGACTCATATAGAATACTATGGAAAGCAGCTTCTCCCCTCTTTAGCAATAGGGATCCAGGCTACTAAGCGGTCCATCTCTCAGCGAGACTAAGGGTAACCGTAACAATAGTCCACTATATTATAGCACTGGACCAATAATAATTGAGTTATAGGCAACAACATCAGTAGTGCCATCGTTTATTCTCTGTTTTATCTGCCTCATGGGTGATTAGTTTGCGCTCTATAAATACCCAATATATATAGATAGATAGATAGATAGATAGATAGATAGATAGATAGATGAGAACAGGTTAATAATCATGTTTAATAATCAGCTGATTAGTTCCCCTCCCCTGTGCTCCAGTTTAGATATCCTCAAAATGTGGCCTGTTAGGGAGGCTTGAGGCCAGGTTTGTGAGATAGAGCATACAATTTTAAACAACTTTTCAATTTACTTCTATTATCAAATGTTATTTGTTTTCTTGTTATCTTTTGTTGAAAAGCAGTAAACCATAACCACCACCAAATAAACAAAAAAATAATAATGTAGAAACAACAACAAAAAATGTCCCTATATATGTGCCAGTCCTGTTTTTCTGATCACAATTCTCAATGCATAATAACATATTTGTGTGGACATTTTTCATCACGGTTAAAAGGTCTTGATAAACCCACAAACAACACAATTAATACCATGTATCCAAAATGTGAACGTAACATGGGTTTTACGGATGGACAAAAGACTCATTACCCACCGCCATATTGCATGAGATTAAGAAATAACATCATCACACAAACGCGCAAAGTTTAGAGCTCAAATACCCTTAATCTGGCAATGTTTAAGGGCATTTGAGCCTGAATCGTTGCACATTTACCTGTCTGTTATGCTATAATAAACAGATAATCTAGTTTCTCAACCTGCGGTACACGCACCTCTGGGGGTAATTGGGGCATTAGTAAGAGGTACTCCAGGACTGCCCTTCATTATTTTTTTCTGACGTTCATGTTGTAAATTTGGCACATATAACAGAAAGTGGTGTTTTTCTTTCATACCCTCCAGCACTCCTAACGGTGAAATATTACACTGCTGAGGCTGGTCTACTACTAAATCTCTGATTCATGTCCTTAAATTCTGGCCTGTTAGTGACATTTGAGTAATGGGGTTGTGCTTCTAAACTGTGCCTTAGGGATCAGTGACATATGTGCCGCAGTTGGGGTACATAGGAGACAAGTATATGATTAAAAAACACTGTGGTAATGTATCTGTTCTCATTCACATTTGTTCGTTTAGGTTACACCTCTTACGAAAATAAATAGCTGTTATCGCAACACTGACTGCAGGGCTCCATTTATGATAAGGAAGAGTAGGCATCTGCATACAGCTGTGGGCGTTGCCAAATGCCCTTCTAAGGGCAATGCCCAACCAAATGCCCTTTGCAGTGCAATAATTTTTTAAGATTTTTTTTTTTTATAAGAGAGAGAGAGGAGAGAAAGAGAGTGGGGAGAGAGGAAAGAGAGAGAGAGAGAGAGAGAGAGAAAAGGAGGGATTTGAGAAAGAAAAAGAGGAGAGAGAGATAGAGGGAGAGAGGGGGAGAGTGAGGAGGGAGATGAAAGAGAGGAGAGAGAGATAGAGAAAGAGAGAGAGAGGAGGGAGAGAGGAGAGAGAGAGAAAGAGGAGAGAGGAGAGTGAGGGAGACAAAAAGAGAGAGAAGATAGAGAGATAGTATGGCGTGATTAATATTTCACCTTGCAGCCTGTTCCATTCCATCATCTCTACAGTAGGGGCACATATGGAAGTAAACTTGCTTACTGTCCAGAAAACAAATGCAGTGCTGTTATGCTTGTCATATCTGGGACCTCCCACTAATAGGATGCCCGCACACAACAGCTACCACATTTAACCGGACAGGTGGCAACCTTAGTTGTGTGTGGGACAATGTGAGGGGCATACTCAAACTCAGGACTGTCCCAGAAAATTTGGGATAGATAGTAAAATAAAGTCTTTCTGAATTCTGCCTGCTAGGTCTCAGAATGCCAGCAGCCGGCACCTTCATTCTACCCAGCAAGACAAATTAACCATAACAAAGTAGACATGAATATTTTACAATTAGAAATATTTACATAAACCATTCTGCAGTTACGTCCCTGAAGTGTTGCCGTTGTAATAATTGCTTTTACATGTTGCTTTTAGTTAAAAAAACTAAAATAGAAATAATGAGACAATCTTGTCTGTTTGAGAATAGCGAGACAACAATGATATATTTCAGAGGAGCAATATTGTGTTTTAGAATCCCACATGCTTGGCCAAAGTGTGGGTGAAAAATCCTAGCCACGCCCATAACAACCCCCTATCACCCCTCATTTATGTCTGCAAACCAAAACATCTCTCGTTCTATCTAGTCATACTAATTTCCTGTAATAAAACAGAAATGCAACTATTTTACAATTACTAATATTTACATAACCCCTTTTGCAACTATACATGTTAATAACAAAAATGCCCACTAACGAGACCCTCAGAATTTCTCCACTTTACAATGATACATTCTGGCAGTCTCACAGCATCTATGAATTTAGCCCAATACTGATGCCACGGCTGTGAAAAAATTACAAGCCTATATTTCTTTTCATGCAATGAAAAAATGTCTGAGGAAGTGTCAGGATGGCAATATTTCACTTGTTTCTCATGCGCAGAATGACTTTAAACTAAGAAAAGTCTCAATTGTTAGAAATCACAAAAAATATAAACAATGACAACTAAAATACCAGTGAACAACTTATACATTTCCAAATAAAGTGTCCAAATTATAATAATAAAAATACATTCTCCACAAGTATGGTCCACCACAATTTTAGTTGTCAGTATGATTTTGAACTGTTAATAGTTATGTGGTTACCAATAAACACTGTAACCACTGTAAAAGGTTAAATATACTGCTTCTCAGTAAATAAAAACCAGCACTGCACCCATATGGTCAAACCCAAACTTATCTGTAAAATTTAGCAAAATCATATTATCTTTATCTTGTATTTTTTCTTAGTTATTCCTTAGATAGGCATAGTATTGTCTTGTTAAGCAGAAAATCAGGTTACAGTATTATTGATAGACATTAAAAATAGCAAATCTGTGGGAAATAGTTATATATTACTACAACTGTTACACAAGACCATAATAAGGAATACAGTATGTCTATTCTAGAACTGTGCCAGGGCTCTAAGCAACACATAGCAAATCATATTGGCAGCAATGAGCTGTATAAATAAAGATTTCCAAAATTAGCAAATTTATTAGAAATGTGCACAAATCATCTAAATTTTTCTTTAGGAAAAAAAGAGGAGATATCTATTTTTCTTCCATTCTTCATCTTCAAATCCCTGTGTTAAAAGCTTAGACAAGTGTAGGCCAGAATTGATTAGCTGTTTAACCCATGATGTTTCTTAAACATACTCACTCACACAAACACACTGATATCTACACATGCTGTTTCTCTCTCACTCCCTCCTCTGCACACTTCAGCAGGCTGCATTAGGATCTGTTACAGCATCAGTTTGTATTCACCCTCTCAGAGCATACGAGAGAAAGGCAGCTCCTTGCAGCCAGATTATCACCCCTTGCTGTAGGAGAGGGGGCAGAATCTGGGGAGTCAGTTCCTGCATCTTATTCCATCTATCTTCACTTGGGATAGCTGCTACAAGCAGCCTGAACTCCCCTCTCCTGGCCGGACTAGGGAGAGGATGAAGAGAGATGGGCCAGGCTTGTGGACACTCCATTCTCTGCAGGAGCCAGCAGTACCAGCCTACAACATCTGACATGTGAGTCTTGCTTTGCCCGGATGTGGCAAGTTATATATAGCTCCCTGCCTGGGATCTGCAAACATATGGACTATTGTGACCAGTGTGTAAGGGGCATTGCATGAATGTGCTGGATATTGTTTGATGGTGACACTGTGACTAACTGTATATTATTGTGTTAAAAATCTTGCTGAAGTTATCACAGGTTTGTAAAGCTTTACTATATATTGGGGCACTATTAAAAAATAACTAAATACAGAAAAGTATGTGTCATATGGAATAACCTTTGAAATTGACACAAGAACAATCTATAAAGCACTGAAAGTGAATAAGCAGCCTTTAGGGTAGCCTTCCGACCAATCTCAGGGCTCTACATATCATACTTTGTCAGCAAAGGCTGCTGGGAACTCTTGAATTCAAACTAACTTTGAGGCAGACGGACAGATGATAGATAGATAGACAGATAGATAGAAAGATAGATAGATAGATAGATAGAAAAACTATTTGGTAAAACTTTGAAGGAATCTTGATATAACTTTGACACACTGGATGATATTTTAGTTGGTTCTGCTTAAGGCCCACATAGTGCTAACTACAATAAAGGCTATTGGGAACTCTTTAATTTAAACTAACTTTAAAACAGAAATATAGACAGGCAGATAGATAGATAGATAGATAGATAGATAGATAGATAGATAGATAGATAGATGATAGATAGGGAGATAGATAGATAGACAGACAGACTATTAGGTAAAACTCTGAAGTAATCTTGATATAACTTTTAGTAAAAATATTGGATGATATTTAAGTTGGTTCTGTTTAAGGCCAACATAGTGCTAACTTCATGGCTCCCAATGTGTGCTGCAACTCACTGATAGGCCTGAGCTTTGCTGAACTCTTTGGCATTCAAGGTGTAAAGTCAATGCGCTCTGTGCCTATACGGCGGATCCTTTACTACTATATATCCTTTGAGCCAGAGCCTTTATTTGTGTGTTTTTGAGATGTCATGGGTTTTGACGTTGTTTAAGTTTTTTCTGTGTGTTGAAAAAGAGCCAAGCAGTGTTATTTCCTAAGCTGTATGAGCCAGACAATCACAAAGCTCTCTGTTGCTCTGTCCTTGCACCAGTCACAGAGATCCCATACATAATTAACGCATTGTTCAATTGTCAGATAAAACAACAAGATACAAGTTGATCTGATTGAAAATTTCTATGGATAAACTTATTCAGCTGTAATTTGTACAGCCCTGTGTGGTCTATGTGCACCTGTATCTGAATACCCAATAAGTCTGCCAATAAAGCTTTGTGCACAGGGCATACAGAACACATTGGTATATGCCGAGGATTATCTCTAGTAATTCCACCCATTACCTTTAGTTGTACTAACCAATATCAGTCTGATTTACAAAAATAAATAACAAAATACAGAATTTACAGCAGTTTCAAAGCTGAGCTGATGTTTTGTGAAATTTGTTGATTTTCCTTTAAAGGCTTAAAACATTTCACTATAATAAATATAAATTTTAGATGTACATTGCTATTAATAAGTGATTGTTTTTATTAGTGCAATACTCACAAGCACACATAGATTTGCACGTGCTTGTGCACATGAATATTATATATATACTGTATATATATATATTATTGTCTTACTGATTACATTTACATCTGGTCGTTATTGCTTCTATTAACTCCTTCATGGAAGAGACACTGAGACACTTTGTAAATCAATATGGCTAGCAGTAATGCATTGGATAATTTCCAAGCACTTAAAAGATCACATGAGCTTAAACTGTTTAGAGGATGTGCTTACACATGTGGTGTACCCTCTAGGGTAAAGGATATTATTGTATATTAGTACACTGACTAATACTAGGTACAAGTATCATTAAATGAATAGAGTTTATATTGTAGCTACAGAGAGTAAACCATATGTCTCCCCAAAACCCTGTGAATGACCAGGGGTCAAGGGGATGGAAATAAGTTATGTGTATGACATACTAAGTACTGTGCTTGAAGAAATTATGCTTCCAAGAGGATTGCTTGATTGTCTGAATGGCCGTTTATTTATGCGATCTTTAGGCAAATTATTGATTGATGTGATCTTTAGGCAAATTATTCCCAAATCAAGGCTGTAAAATTAAGTCAAGTGTAGGAGAATGTTTCCATGCTTTGATATGTGTTTTTCCTATGGGTTTATGTGGTGTGATAAGGTCTTTTAAACATGTAGAACTGTCTAAATCTGTTAGTTAAACAGGTCTTTAAATGGTTTTCAAACTGCTTTGCACCGTATTAACTTGCTAGACACTTCTCATTTAAACGTGTCACTTTTTGCAGCATTTTTACATGTTTTCTTAGAAATATTTGTATCCTGTTCGAAACTCATTTTCGTCAGTTTAACCTGGTACATCTGGGAATTTTGCATATATTTTATTTATGCTTCTAGTCTTGCACAAAAAAATCAAACAGGAATGTTTGTTCATAATATTAATTATGCGTTTGGACATTATAAAAATGTATGTGTACATGATATAAAATGATAAAGAAAGAGTTAAATGCACATATATTCTGAACTGGGCTTGCCAGGAGACTTTATAAACAGGATTTTAGCACAAGGCACCATCAGCAATAATGTGTCAGTTTATGATGATGTTCTAATTTCCCATTGGCTGCCTGTTTTTTGTTCTGAAGTTTATAACAAAAAAAGTATTTTTGGTGCTATTAAAAAGATGGTGGGAGTGGAAATCATAGCACACACACACAGCATTGGAGAAGAGGCATGACCTCATGCAAAACTTTCTGCCTTCCAAAAAGCTCACTCCCCACCACTGTCCAATGCATGCTGGGAATTAGTCACAACTGCTGTGACAAAATCCTGAGAGGGAAATAATGAACTACAAATTCTAGAATGCTATGTAACTCCCAGAATACTGTGCTTCTTTCTCTAAAACTGAGCTACATTCAGGGGAATAAAAAAAAAATACCCAGACATTTACTTGTCTTTTTTTCTGCAGTTTTACTCCAGGTCATGGGGGGGGGGTCCAGTGGGGGGGCACCCAAACCCTCCATCTTGAAATCATGACCCCTTTTTTCTGGAATATCAGATGGTTGTCTGAGATCCCAATCAATTAAAACACAAGTGTTTGTCAGAGATTAAAATAAAATACACTTTTAAAGACCTAAAAGATAGTTTAGTTGAAAGGAAAATAAACGAATAGCAAATTATAAAAGACTGGGAAATACTGTGGACGCGATATTCAAAACCTCACCGGCATGGAGAGAAATCAGAGCAAATCTTTGGGATTTTTTTTAGACCTTGTATTGTAATGTAGGAGTCTCTGTTTTACATAAATAACATAACCTATAAAAGATAAAAAATTGTATTTCTAAGTTTTTTTAAGGGCCTTGCCGTACTGACAAGACTTTTTAGAATATCTCAACTACACGGCGAGGTTTTGAATTTCAGGCCCTGTATCTCTTGGAATTCTCAATCAATTAAGGAAACTGTTTTTCAACCATGAAGAGAGATAAGAGTTAAATTATATGTTCAGTATTGGCTAATATATTTTTGGACTATGTGAGAAGAGAAACCTTGAAAAGCACGATAGCAGCGTTAGCAGCGCGCATGCAGTGTGTATCTGAGCTCTGTGTATGAGATGCGTATCCAGGCAACCCCAAACAGGTTTCATCTCTTGTAAAAGTCACTTTAGCAAGAAAGCAAAGGCTGCATTTAGTATTGAGTTCTGTTATCAGGGCTGTCACAGTCTGCAAAACAAAGCACTGGGTGTTTAGTTTACATTAATTCACATGCTACATGTCATTATGCTGCAGCACTCATTTGTTACTTAGTATTGTTATACGGTACTGTAGTTTCATGTGTTTTACTCTGTCATCTACAGACTGCTGTGATAAAAGCCTGACACATACATACAATGCTATACTGTGTCTGGGAATGTATCATATATTTATGCATATTGAATTTCACTAGTGTATTAAGCTGTGTTATTTGTAAGCCTTTTTTTTTCATCTGTTCAAATATTATGGCAATAGCTTAGGGCTCACTACAAGCTGAGACTACCACAGTCACTGCAACATCTTAAAGGGACCTAAAAATTTAAAAACAAAATGCTCTAATGTGTTATAGCATTTAACTAATCCCTGATCCCTACCTGATCCCTCTCAAACAGCCCTCTTACCTCCTTCACACCCACTGGTCAGTATGCAGTTTGTTATTGTTTATATATATATATATATATATATACACATACAGTATATATATATATATATATATATATATATATATATATATATATATATATATATATATATATATATATATTGTAAATCAAGGAATGTTACCAGCGCTCAATTGAATACAGGTAGGTCTTGAAAAATATTGCAATACTTGTAAGTAGTTGTAACAAGTGGCGTAAGTGTATGTGTGGCCTAATCTGTGATTGGATAGATTGTTGTAACAATCCTATATTTAGGGCCTGAGTACTGTGCGGCTTGAACAAATGATTCAGTGTACCCTTAACACTGGTGAAAATACAATAAGCAAGAGTCTTAATCAAAGAAAATTCAGCGCTACTAATACCCTTATGCAGAAGCTAGTTAATACCCAATTTGGGCTAAAACAATTGCAGACATAAACATAAAAGATATATATTATAGTGTCTCATGTAAAGCCAGTTCAAATGGCAGATCCAGGTTGCTAATGAATGTAACAAAGAATATAGGTACACAAAAGCAGTTCTTTGAAATAGATGTCTCCTTACCGGAGTTTACCTCAATCGTATGAGGTAATGTATGAGCATCTAGTATCTCTGTTCCCTCCTCGGTGGTGTGTTTTCAGCAGGGATGGGTTGTGATGTTGGAGATATCCGTCCTACCGTGCGGTCTTGTGTATGGTAATGGTCTGTTCTGAAACTTCCAGGACTTAAGGTGTTCAGTACTGAATGCGGAGACCAGCACATTCGGTGCCTTACTCCTCTGAGGATTTGGGGTCTTGAGGACACGACAAGAAGTGCCATACTCTGGGAAAGACACCAAGGCAGTAACACCTTAAGTCCTGCGCATGTTATTAAATATCCGCGCATGTTATTAAAAAATAATCAAAACTATAGATTGTTGCAAAAACACTCCTAGGTGGGCTATATAAATGTATAACCTACAAAACGTTTTTTGCAAAGAAAAATCTAGTATACAATGTCACTTTACATAAAAGGAAAACCGAGATTACATTGTCAGCTTTGAAATGTTGAGAATCAACCATGAGGCAAGAACTCCACAAAGAGGACTATTTAAGAAATGTCTTGCAGACCTGATCCGACAGTGCGGATCAGGTCCGCAAGACATCGCTGAATGCGGAGAACAATATGCTCTCCGCATTTAACATTGCACCAGCAGCTCACAAGAGCTGGTGGTGCAACGCCGCCCCCTGCAGACTCATGGCCAATTGGCCGCTAGCAGGGGGTGTCAATCAACCCGATAGTACTCGATCGGGTTGAATTGTTGCGATTCCTTGCTCAGAGCAGGCGGACAGGGTTATGGAGCAGCAGTCTTTGTGACTGCTGCTTCATAACTGCTGTTTCTAGCGAGTCTGAAGACTCGCCAGAAACACGGGGCATCAAGCTCCTTTTGAAGTTTGATATAGATAGGCCCAAATGGCAATAGAGCCTTTATGAATTCCTCCTGCATAAACAGGCTGCAGTAGAAAAATCCTGAGCACGCCTCTTGAGGGCCCTAGTATGCCCAACGCAACTCTTTGTTCTGTGAGGTTTATAAAGACGCCTCTTACCCCATCCAGGGAGACTCCTTAACCTTAATAAAACAAACAAGCAAATGCTCTAAAATTACATGTACATAACCTGTTTAACAATCATGTTTCTGAATTGTTGCAATAGTAATTTTTATACATTGCTAACAGAAAACCCCTGAGATAGAGCAAGCGGTTTTAAGAAACTTTTCAATTTAATTACGTTATGAAATTATATAAAATCTTTTTACATACAAACTATCTGAGCTCCCAGATCCTACTGAGCATCTGCAAGACTGAGTCTGTGATTGGCTGATCGCTGTGACAGGATATAGGGGGCTGGCAAATTAATGGAAATTTTGAAATAAAAAAAAATCTACTGCTCATTTAAATTTCAGAGACATTACATTGTCAAACTAAACATAAAACCAGATAGTGTAGCAACAGCAAACAAATTACTTCTTGCAAAATAAACACACAGAAATGATCAGTGTAGCCCCTGGCCTCGGGAAAATGAGGGAGCTGACATGCTGGTAACTTAAATTGCATTCGGTCCTCTTCTGAGCATGGGCAAAACTGACTCCCTGTTTCTCTAGTATTCATTTATTCGGGGACTTAACACAGTTATATATGTTACTGACAATAACTGCCTCTAATAAAATGAGAAAAAACATTGATGAAGTCAGCCTCTATGAATTTCAAACATATCAGTTATTTAAATCCTTATAATCCCTGCTGATGCCATTTGGCTGAAAAAAACACTTCCTGCTGATCCTCATTGGCTGATGTTTAAATGCTGTAGTGTGATGTACATTTTATATTGCTGAGTGTTTTGTTATTAGTTACTGGGCGGCAGATTTTTATTAAAGGGCCATAATACCCAAATGTTTAAAAACTTGAAAGTGATGCAGTATAGCTGTAAAAAGCTGACTAGAAAATATCACCTGAACATCTCTATGTAAAAAAGAAAGATATTTTACCTCAAAAGTTCCTCAGTAGCCACCTCCCATTGTAAAGGATTTCTAAGCAGCATTTTAGTGTGTCTGTCCTGGGACAGCTGAAAGGATGAGCCTCGTGAACTCTCATATTATTTCACCAATCAGGTAAAGGAAGCTTACTATGAAATCTCATGGGAGTTAAGTCAAATCTCATGAGATCACAGTAAGAGTTCATGACCTCAGCACTGCTGATGCTGATTGACTGCTGTTCATTTCTTCATTTTTTTTTATTTTTACCTGCAGCTGGGAGCAGGTGAAGTATAACTTTTTTACACAGAACTTACTCTGCTGAGCTGAGGAGATTGTGAGGTAAAATATCTTCCTTTTTTACATAGAGATGCTCAGGTGATATTTTCCTGTCAGCTTTTTACAGTTATACTGCATCAGTTTCAAGTGATTTAGCATATGAGTATTATGTCCCTTTAATAAATTTCAAAATTGACTGCAATTTGCTGGTCCCGTGTATCATGTGACAGCCATCCGCCAAACACAGAAGTCTTGCACATGCTCAGTAGGATCTGGTGCTTTTCAATGTGTATATAAAAACAACTGTGCACAATTTCATAATTGAAATAAATAGGAAAGTCTCTTAAAATTGCATGATCTATGATTCATGAAAGTTTAATTTTGACTTGTGTCCCTTTAAAAAAAAAAAATATGAACAGAAGGATTTATTTTACAATAAGCAGTTATTATAATGATGCACCTAAAGGATGTCTTCTTAAATTAAATACTAAGCTTATTGCATTTCGTTATGTCAATCAATTTCTCAACTCCAGTCCTCAGGGTGGGCCAACTGCCAGATTTACATGATGTCTAAACTAGAGCACAGGTGAAATAATCAGCTGATGGGTCAGAGCAGGCTAGTAACCATGGTTACTGAGCAGCTGATTATTTCACCTATGTTCAGATATCATGAACATCTGGCAGGTTGGTGTTGTAAAACATGGGCATATACACGTGAGATATTTTAGGTTTCTTTCATGTTCCAGTTATCCTATGCACTGCATGGTGAGGTCAGTATCCAATTTACTGCTAGCAAAGCCATTCCCATATTAACTTTCATTTGCACATCCCCTGTACAGTAATGGCATTAAGTAATGTGGTATTCATATGGGGATATTGTGTATCTGTAAACTGAATAACACTTCTAATGCTTCATTTTAAAAATATTTTCACTACTACTCATGTGAAGGTCAGACTAAGGGGCCGATTAATGAAAGTGCGAGCGGACCTGATACGATGTAGCGTATCATGCCTGCCGCACATCGATAAATGCAGATAGCATACACTGTCGGCATTTATTATTGCACCAGCAGTTCTGGTGAACAGCTTGTAGGGTTGCCACCTCCGCCATGTTTTCCTGGACACTTATGAGTTACACATGCTGCAGGGTGTGCAGGGAGGAACATGTATTGTGTTTCTGGACAGCACTATTCATATTCCCCCCTGCACACCCTGCAGCATGTGTACTTTATAAGTGTTCTGTATTTTAAGGGAAGGGTGGCACCCTAACTGCTTGTGCAATGCCGCCCCTTCAGATTTGATGCCAATCGGCTGCTAGCAGGGGGTGTAAATCAGCCCAATCGTATAGGAACGGGCGGATGGATGTCCGCAGCCTCAGAGCAGGTGGACAAGTTATGGAGCAGCGATCTTTAGACCCCTGCTTCATAACTGCTGTTTCCGGGGAGCCTGAAGGATTGTGCGGAAACAGGGGCATCAAGCTCCATTCAGCCCCTAAGTGCTGTTGCATTGTCTTTTTATCATGCATTTGTTGTTTATGCAAATCTACTGTACTTACTGGTCCATTAATGCTTTACACACTTTACTGACAAAATGGCCTCCAATGTCAGAAGGAAACGAGATAGGCTCTTCCTGGTTTCACTTTAGAAATGGGACATTTATGATAAAGAAAGAAAGCTGCAGGAGTGACCGCCGCTCAAACTGTGAGATTCCTGCAATATATGGGAAACTTTGGAGCTCTGTATTTTGTTGGCTACATACATATGCCTCTCTTGACTGGTTCAGCTCAGTGAATGTATTTCTTATACTATGAGGCCCATTTATCAAGCTCCGAACAGAGCTTGTGGGCCCGTGTTTCTAAAGACCGCTGCTCCATAACCCTGTCTGCCTGCTCTGATGAGGTGAGTACGATCGGGTTGATTGACACCTCCCTGCTGGAGGCCCATTGGCCGCGAGTCAGCAGGGGGCGGCGTTGCACCAGCAGCTCTTGTGAGCTGCTGGTGAAATGCTGAATACGGAGAGCGTATTGCTCTCCGCATTCAGCGATGTCTGTCGGACTTGATCTGCACTGTCGGATAAGGTCCGAAAGACATTTGATAAATTGGCCTCCAATAGTGCATTGCTGCTTCATAGCTGACTACAAATATATGTTTAACCCATCTGTAATACAGAAGCAAATATTTTTCTCTATAAAAAACGCTTTTTTTTAGATAATGTGTGTTTACATCCAAACAATAAAGAACAAGTTTACATGCATATGGCACAGGGTTGCATAAATCGGACTACAGAATAAGACTATAAGCCATAGCCAACAGCAGATTTACAGCTTTTTCCTATTTAACCTTAGTAATGTCACCGGATGCCCTCAAAACACCCTGATAACCCGGAACCATTGCTTAAGATAAATCCATTGCTATAACCAAAGGAAACATTTGTCTGCCACATACAAAACTTATAAAAATATGGACATTTTTCTAAATGAAGTTCCCTTAGACAGCTGCCTAGGTTCTGAACTAAGTAGCAGCAGGAAACTGCACTGTGACATGAATTTCTGTCAGACAGTATATAAATGCCATTAGCAGCATGGTTAGCCTGGGATTGGGTTGCTGTGGTACGAGATTAGACAAAGTATATGGAGAGGTTTTTACTTTGTGTGCAGTTTCCATGTGTCGTGCTAACTGTTCTGTTTCTGATCCCTCTCTTCAGCTATACTGGCTCAGAGTATGCGGCTGCGGAAGCTGCTCTCAGGTGTTCAGAAGACAAATCTCATTTTCATCTGTATATCCCTAGTGCTATCACTCACACCGCGCTCTATCAGACGCAGATAAATGTCTATGAGCAACCGGCGTACAAACACCTCATTTACTATGGATACATCTGGTCTATTTCTCACATGTTCCTTCAGGGCCACTCAAAGGCTGTTTCATTCCACATTGTTTTGTCACTAACTTCTAGATTATTCAAAGTCAACGGACTTACCCTGTATCTGTAACATTATACTGTATAGATTTTTTCAGTATTAGTGTTTTTTACAAATAAAAGGGATGTAAAATGTTATGTCCTTTCATTATTCATGATGAAAACTTTTCCTATTAGCTCTAAAAATGTTAGGTTTTTCACTAAACCTGGACCTCATGTAATGCTATAACATTATTTTTCCATCACTGCAGGATCTCATTTATGTATGCCCCTAACTGGCTATAGCAAAGGAGATAAGACAAGTACACTCAAAATGCTTTCCAATAGATGTGTTCCTGAACTTCAAAACAATGTTTATTCATAAGACGCATGAGCTGCACATAATTTTAAACATAAAAACTCATTGGTGTCAAAAGAGTGACTCAAGTGTTTATACTTACATTTTAAGGCAGTACTTGACAAATATGATTTGGAAATTTTGAAAGCTGCAAATATTTAGTGCACTGCATTATTAAATATATATTATATGTGACCGTTTCCTTCCCGTTAGTTTGTGCGCTGGATTAGTAAACATATATTATATGTGACAGTTTCCTTCCCGTTAGTTTTTGCACTGAGTAGTAAATATATATTATATGTGACCGTTTCCCTCCCGTTAGTTTGTGCACTGGATTATTAAATATATATTATATGTGACAGTTTCCTTCCCGTTAGTTTGTGCACTGGATCATTAAATATATATTATATGTGAGAGTTTCCTTCCCGTTAGTTTGTGCACTAGATTATTAACTATATATTATATGTGTTACCGTTTCCCTCCCGTTAGTTTTTGCACTGAGTAGTAAATATATAATATATGTGACCGTTTCCCACCCGTTAGTTTGTGCACTGGATTATTAAATATATATTATATGTGACCGTTTCCCTCCCGTTAGTTTGTGCACTGGATCATTAAATATATATTATATGTGACAGTTTCCTTCCCGTTAGATTGTGCACTAGATTATTAAATATATATTATATGTGACTGTTTCCCTCCCGTTAGTTTTTGCACTGAGTAGTAAATATATATTATATGTGACTGTTTCCCTCCCGTTAGTTTGTGCACTGGATTATTAAATATATATTATATGTGACCGTTTCCCTCCCGTTAGTTTGTGCACTGGATCATTAAATATATATTATATGTGACCGTTTCCTTCCCTTTAGATTGTGCACTAGATTATTAAATATATATTATATGTGACTGTTTCCCTCCCGTTAGTTTTTGCACTGAGTAGTAAATATATAATATATGTGACCGTTTCCCACCCGTTAGTTTGTGCACTGGATTATTAAATATATATTATATGTGACCGTTTCCCTCCCGTTAGTTTGTGCACTGGATCATTAAATATATATTATATGTGACAGTTTCCTTCCCGTTAGATTGTGCACTAGATTATTAAATATATATTATATGTGACTGTTTCCCTCCCGTTAGTTTTTGCACTGAGTAGTAAATATATATTATATGTGACCGTTTCCCTCCCGTTAGTTTGTGCACTGGATTATTAAATATATATTATATGTGACCGTTTCCCTCCCGTTAGTTTGTGCACTGGATCATTAAATATATATTATATGTGACCGTTTCCTTCCCTTTAGTTTGTGCACTAGATTATTAAATATATATTATATGTGACTGTTTCCCTCCCGTTAGTTTTTGTACTGAGTAGTAAATATATATTATATGTGACCGTTCCCCTCCTGTTAGTTTGTGCACTGGATTATTAAATATATATTATATGTGACCGTTTCCCTCCCGTTAGTTTTTGCACTGAGTAGTAAATATATATTATATGTGACAGTTTCCTTCCCGTTAGTTTGTGCACTGGATTATAAAATATATATCATATGTGACCGTTTCCCTCCCGTTAGTTTGTGCACTGGATTATTAAATATATATTATATGTGACCGTTTCCCTCCCGTTAGTTTTTGCACTGAGTAGTAAATATATATTATATGTGACCGTTTCCCTCCCGTTAGTTTGTGCACTGGATTAGTAAATATATATTATATGTGACCGTTTCCCTCCCGTTAGTTTGTGCACTGGATTAGTAAATATATATTATATGTGACCGTTTCCCTCCCGTTAGTTTGTGCGCTGGATTAGTAAATATATATTATATGTGACCGTTTCCTTCCCGTTAGTTTGTGCACTGGATTATTAAATATATATTATATGTGACCGTTCCCTTCCCGTTAGTTTGTGCGCTGGATTAGTAAATATATATTTTATGTGACAGTTTCCTTCCGTTAGTTTGTGCACTGGATTAGTAAATATATATTATATGTGATCGGTGACCGTTTCCTTCCCTGTTACTTTATGCACTACAATATTATATGTATATATTATATGTGACCGTTTCCTTCCCTGTAAATTAGTGCACTAGAGTATTATATGTATATATTATATGTGACCGTTTCCTTCCTATTAGTTTGTGCACTGGATTATTAAATATATATTATATGTGACCGTTTCCTTTCCGTTAGTTTGTGCATTGGATAATTAAATATATATTATATGTGACCGTTTCCCTCCCGTTAGTTTTTGCACTGAGTAGTAAATATATATTATATGTGACCGTTTCCTTCCCGTTAGTTTGTGCATTGGATAATTAAATATATATTATATGTGACCGTTTCCTTCCCGTTAGTTTGTGCACTGGATTATTAAATATATATCATATGTGACCGTTTCCCTCCCGTTAGTTTGTGCACTGGATTATTAAATATATATTATATGTGACAGTTTCCTTCCCGTTAGTTTGTGCACTGGATTATTAAATATATATTATATGTGACAGTTTCCCTCCTGTTAGTTTGTGCACTGGATTATTAAATATATATCATATGTGACCGTTTCCCTCCTGTTAGTTTGTGCACTGGATTATTAAATATATAGTATATGTGACCGTTTCCCTCCCGTTAGTTTGTGCACTGGATTATTAAATATATATTATATGTGACCGTTTCCCTCCCGTTAGTTTGTGCACTGGATTATTAAATATATATTATATGTGACCATTTCCGTCCCGTTATTTTGTGCACTGGATTAATTAATATATATTATTTGTGACCTTTTCTTTCACGTTAGTTTGTGCACTGGATTATTAAATATATATTATATGTGACCGTTTCCTTCCCCCTAGTTTGTGCATTGGATTAATAAATATATATTATAAGTGACCGTTTCCTTCCCTGTTAGTTTGTGCACTAGATTATTATATGTATATACCGGTATTATATGTGACCGTTTCCTTCCTATTAGTTTGTGCACTGGATTATTAATTATATATTATATGTGACCGTTTCCTTCCAGTTAGTTTGTGCATTGGATTATTAAATATATATTATATGTGACCGTTTCCCTCCCGTTAGTTTATGCACTTGATTATTAAATATATATTATATGTGACAGTTTCCCTCCCCTTAGGTTGTGCACTGGGTTATTAAATATATATTATATGTGACCGTTTCCTTCCCTGTTAGTTTATGCACTAGAGTATTATATGTATATATTATATGTGACCGTTTCCTTCCCTGTTGATTAGTGCACTAGAGTATTATATGTATATATTATATGTTTCCGTTTCCTTCCCTGTAAATTAGTGCACTAGAGTATTATATCTATATATTATATGTGACCGTTTCCTTCCCTGTTAGTGTATGCACTACAGTATTATATGTATATATTATATGTGACTGTTTCCTTCCCTGTAAATTAGTGCACTAGAGTATTATATGTATATATTATATGTGACCGTTTCCTTCCCTGTTAATTAGTGCACTAGAGTATTATATGTATATATTATATGTGACCGTTTCCTTCCCTGTTAGTGTATGCACTACAGTATTATATGTATATATTATATGTGACTGTTTCCTTCCCTGTAAATTAGTGCACTAGAGTATTATATGTATATATTATATGTGACCGTTTCCTTCCCTGTTAATTAGTGCACTAGAGTATTATATGTATATATTATATGTGACTGTTTCCTTCCCTGTAAATTAGTGCACTAGAGTATTATATGTATATATTATATGTGACCGTTTCCTTCCCTGTAAATTAGTGCACTAGAGTATTATATGTATATATTATATGTGACCGTTTCCTTCCCTGTAAATTAATGCACTAGAGTATTATATGTATATATTATATGTGACCGTTTCCTTCCCTGTTGATTAGTGCACTAGAGTATTATATGTATATATTATATGTTTCCGTTTCCTTCCCTGTAAATTAGTGCACTAGAGTATTATATCTATATATTATATGTGACCGTTTCCTTCCCTGTTAGTGTATGCACTACAGTATTATATGTATATATTATATGTGACTGTTTCCTTCCCTGTAAATTAGTGCACTAGAGTATTATATGTATATATTATATGTGACCGTTTCCTTCCCTGTTAATTAGTGCACTAGAGTATTATATGTATATATTATATGTGACCGTTTCCTTCCCTGTTAGTGTATGCACTACAGTATTATATGTATATATTATATGTGACTGTTTCCTTCCCTGTAAATTAGTGCACTAGAGTATTATATGTATATATTATATGTGACCGTTTCCTTCCCTGTTAATTAGTGCACTAGAGTATTATATGTATATATTATATGTGACTGTTTCCTTCCCTGTAAATTAGTGCACTAGAGTATTATATGTATATATTATATGTGACCGTTTCCTTCCCTGTAAATTAGTGCACTAGAGTATTATATGTATATATTATATGTGACCGTTTCCTTCCCTGTAAATTAGTGCACTAGAGTATTATATGTATATATTATATGTGACCGTTTCCTTCCGTGTTAATTAGTTCACTAGAGTATTATATGTATATATTATATGTGACCGTTTCCTTCCCTGTTAGTTTATGCACTAGAGTATTATATGTATATATTATATGTGACCGTTTCCTTCCGTGTTAATTAGTTCACTAGAGTATTATATGTATATATTATATGTGACCGTTTCCTTCCCTGTTAGTTTGTGCACTAGAGTATTATATGTATATACCGGTATTATATGTATATATTATATGTGACCGTTTCCTTCCGTGTTAATTAGTTCACTAGAGTATTATATGTATATATTATATGTGACCGTTTCCTTCCCTGTTAGTTTATGCACTAGAGTATTATATGTATATATTATATGTGACCGTTTCCTTCCGTGTTAATTAGTTCACTAGAGTATTATATGTATATATTATATGTGACCGTTTCCTTCCCTGTTAGTTTATGCACTAGAGTATTATATGTATATATTATATGTGACCGTTTCCTTCCCTGTAAATTAGTGCACTAGAGTATTATATGTATATATTATATGTGACCGTTTCCTTCCCTGTTAGTTTGTGCACTAGAGTATTATATGTATATATTATATGTGACCGTTTCCTTCCGTGTTAATTAGTTCACTAGAGTATTATATGTATATATTATATGTGACCGTTTCCTTCCGTGTTAATTAGTTCACTAGAGTATTATATGTATATATTATATGTGACCGTTTCCTTCCGTGTTAATTAGTGCACTAGAGTATTATATGTATATATTATATGTGACCGTTTCCTTCCCTGTTAATTAGTTCACTAGAGTATTATATGTATATATTATATGTGACCGTTTCCTTCCGTGTTAATTAGTTCACTAGAGTATTATATGTATATATTATATGTGACCGTTTCCTTCCGTGTTAATTAGTTCACTAGAGTATTATATGTATATATTATGTGTGACCGTTTCCTTCCCTGTTAGTTTATGCACTAGAGTATTATATGTATATATTATATGTGACCGTTTCCTTCCCTGTTAGTTTATGCACTAGAGTATTATATGTATATATTATGTGTGACCGTTTCCTTCCCTGTTAGTTTATGCACTAGAGTATTATATGTATATATTATATGTGACCGTTTCCTTCCCTGTTAGTTTATGCACTAGAGTATTATATGTATATATTATATGTGACCGTTTCCTTCCCTGTAAATTAGTGCACTAGAGTATTATATGTATATATTATATGTGACCGTTTCCTTCCCTGTTAGTTTATGCACTAGAGTATTATATGTATATATTATATGTGACCGTTTCCTTCCCTGTTAGTTTATGCACTAGAGTATTATATGTGTATATTATATGTGACCGTTTCCTTCCCTGTAAGTTTATGCACTAGAGTATTATATGTATATATTATTTGTGACCGCTTCCTTCCCTGTTAGTTTATGCACTAGAGTATTATATGTATATATTATATGTGACCGTTTCCTTCCCTGTTAGTTTATACACTAGAGTATTATATGTATATATTATATGTGACCGTTTCCTTCCCTGTAAATTAGTGCACTAGAGTATTATATGTATATATTATATGTGACCGTTTCCTTCCCTGTTAGTTTATACACTAGAGTATTATATGTATATATTATATGTGACTGTTTCCTTCCCTGTTAGTTTATGCCCTAGAGTATTATATGTATATATTATTTGTGACCGTTTCCTTCCCTGTTAGTTTATGCACTAGAGTATTATATGTATATATTATATGTGACCGTTTCCTTCCCTGTTAGTTTATGCACTAGAGTATTATATGTATATATTATATGTTTCCGTTTCCTTCCCATTCCTTTGTGCAGTGGACGCACATCTGTATCAGACCTGTCTAGTTCTGCCTCCTTATCTCACAGGGTATAGCTAGCCAGTGCTTAAGTACAGTTAGACCCCAGTCTGTGCATTACTATAAAGTAGCACCATTTTACCACCAGCTCCCATGCAAGACAAGTACAGAGCATGGTGATCCTGTCATCACATCACTCTATCACAAAAAGGAATCTTTTATCTTTCTATAATCTGTTTTCTTCCCTCTGGCTACAGCACAGTTGTGTAATATTTTTTTTTAATAAGGTTATGTAGGGAGCTAGAGGCTTCGCTGACAGATTGCTGAAGCTTACCCAGAAAGCTGCCCTAGGTGAGAGAACAGATGTTGGCTGCGCTCTGAACATATATTATTATAACATTAATTTAAAAGTTCCTTTATTACATACATATGTTTGTGAGATTGTGTATGTGCATGTGCGTATTTGTGTGTGAATGAGTGTTGTTGTGGGTGTGTCTGGGTATGTGTGCATCCATGTCTGTGTGTATGAGTGTTGTTGTGGGTGTGTCTGGGTATGTGTGCATCCATGTCTGTGTGTGTGCAAGTGTTGTTGTTGGTGTGTCTGTGTATGTGTGCATCCATGTCTGTGTGTATAACTGTTGTTGTGGGTGTGTCTGGGTATGTGTGCATCCATGTCTGTGTGTGTGCGAGTGTTGTTGTAGGTGTGTCTCTGTATGTGTGCATCCATGTCTGTGTGTGTGCAAGTCTTGTTGTGGTTGTGTCTCTGTATGTGTGCATCCATGTCTGTGTGTGTATGAGTGTTGTTGTGGGTGTGTCTCTGTATGTGTGCATCCATGTCTGTGTGTGTACGAGTGTTGTTGTGGGTGTATCTGTGTATGTATGCATCCATGTCTGTGTGTGTGCGAGTGTTGTTTTGGGTGTGTCTGGGTATGTGTGCATCCATGTCTGTGTGTGTGCGAGTGTTGTTGTAGGTGTGTCTCTGTATGTGTGCATCCATGTCTGTGTGTGTGCGAGTGTTGTTGTGGTTGTGTCTCTGTATGTGTGCATCCATGTCTGTGTGTGTATGAGTGTTGTTGTGGGTGTGTCTCTGTATGTGTGCATCCATGTCTGTGTGTGTGCGAGTGTTGTTGTGGGTGTATCTGTGTATGTATGCATCCATGTCTGTGTGTGTGCGAGTGTTGTTTTGGGTGTGTCTGGGTATGTGTGCATCCATGTCTGTGTGTGTGCGAGTGTTGTTGTTGGTGTGTCTGTGTATGTGTGCATCCATGTCTGTGTGTATGACTGTTGTTGTGGGTGTGTCTGTGTATGTGTGCATCCATGTCTGTGTGTGTGCGAGTGTTGTTGTGGGTGTGTCTGTGTATGTGTGCATCCATGTCTGTGTGTGTGCAAGTGTTGTTGTGGGTGTGTCTGTGTATGTGTGCATCCATGTCTGTGTGTGTATGAGTGTTGTTGTGGGTGTGTCTGTGTATGTGTGCATCCATGTCTGTGTGTATGAGTGTTGTTGTGGGTGTGTCTGGGTATGTGTGCATCCATGTCTGTGTGTGTGCGAGTGTTGTTGTGGGTGTGTCTGGGTATGTGTGCATCCATGTCTGTGTGTGTGCGAGTGTTGTTGTGGGTGTTTCTGTGTATGTGTGCATCCATGTCTGTGTGTGTATGAGTGTTGTTGTGGGTGTGTCTGTGTATGTGTGCATGCATGTCTGTGTGTGTGCGAGTGTTGTTGTGGGTGTGTCTGTGTATGTGTGCATCCATGTCTGTGTTTGCGAGTGTTGTTGTGGGATTGTCTGTGTACGTGTGAATCCATGTCTGTGTGTATGAGTGTTGTTGTGGGTGTTTCTGGGTATGTGTGCATCCATGTCTGTGTGTGTGCGAGTATTTTTGTGGGTGTGTCTGTGTATGTGTGCATCCATGTCTGTGTGTGTGTGAGTGTTGTTGTTGTTGTGTATGTGTATGTGTGCATCCATGTCTGTGTGTATGAGTGTTGTTGTGGGTGTGTCTGTGTATGTGTGCATCCATGTCTGTGTGTGTGCGAGTGTTGTTGTGGGTGTGTCTGTGTATGTGTGCATCCATATCTGTGTGTGTATGAGTGTTGTTGTGGGTGTGTCTGTTTATGTGTGAATCCATGTCTGTGTGTATGAGTGTTGTTGTGGGTGTGTCTGGGTATTTGTGCATCCATGTCTGTGTGTGTGTGAGTGTTGTTGTTGGTGTGTCTGGGTATGTGTGCATCCATCTCTGTGTGTGTGCGAGTGTTGTTGTGGGTGTGTCTGTGTATGTGTGCATCCATGTCTGTGTGTATGTGTGTTGTTGTGGATGTGTCTGTGTGCATCCATGTCTGTGTGTATGAGTGTTGTGAGATTGTGTATGTGCATGTGCGTATTTGTGTGTGTATGAGTGTTGTTGTGGGTGTGTCTGTGTATGTTATCATCCATGTCTGTTTGTATGAGTGTTGTTGTGGGTGTGTTTGAGTATGTGGGCATCCATGTCTGTGTGTGTGTGTGTGAGTGTTGTTGTCGTTGTGTCTGTGTATGTGTGCATCCATGTCTGTGTGTATGAGTGTTGTTGCGGGTGTGTCTGTGTATGTGTGCATCCATTTCTGTGTGTATGAGTGTTGTTGTGGGTGTGTCTGTGTGCATCCATGTCTGTGTTTGTATGATTGTTGTTGTGGGTGTGTCTGCGTATGTGAGCATCCATGTTTTTGTGTGTATGAGTGTTGTTGTTGGTGTGATTGTGTATGTGTGCATCCATGTCTGTGTGTCTGTGACTGTATGCATACAAATGTTTGTGTATGTATAGTCTGTGTGTGTATTGTGTGCTAGTGTAGCATCTGTGTGTGTAGTATAACTGTGTAAGAAGTGTGAGGTTCATGTGTATGTAGTGTGTGTGTGTGTAAGTAGCGTGAAGTTCAGGTGTATGTATGCTCACTCTGGGTGAGTGACAGGCCCTTCTAGAAGGGGACAGCATTACACTCTCAAGCGAGTGTGTAATGATACATTTGGCCAATGGATGTACGGTGTCTGCTGTGTACTGATCCGGAATGTTTGTGTAGTGTGTGTATAGTCTGTGTGGGTACAGTGAACTTTGTTGTGCATATGTGTGTGTGTTTTTTTGGCCTTTTATTTTTACCTAAGACCTCATATATTTAAAATGTAATCAGACAGTGTTAAAATGACTATAACTGTACTGTTAAATGTATTTTCTCCTACATTGGTGTGTCCGGTCCACGGCGTCATCCTTACTTGTGGGAATATCTCTTCCCCAACAGGAAATGGCAAAGAGTCCCAGCAAAGCTGGCCATATAGTCCCTCCTAGGCTCCGCCCACCCCAGTCATTCTCTTTGCCGTTGCACAGGCAACATCTCCACGGAGATGGTTAAGAGTATGCGGTGATTAGTTGTAGTTTTTTATTCTACTATCAAGAGTTTGTTATTTTAAAATAGTGCTGGTATGTACTATTTACTCTGAAACAGAAAAAGATGAAGAGTTCTGTTTGTGAGAGGAAGATGGTTTTAGCAGACAGTAACTAAAATCCTTTGCTGTTTCCACATAGGACTGTTGAGATGAAGTAACTTCAGTTGGGGGAAACAGTTAGCAGACTTTTCTGCTTAAGGTATGACTAGCCATATTTCTAACAAGACTGTGTAATGCTGGAAGGCTGTCTTTTCCCCTCATGGGGACCGGTAAGCCATTTTCTTAGTCTCAAGCAGAATACAGGGCTTAATATGGGCTATAAAACTGGTAGACACTTTTATGGGCAAAATCGATTGCTTTATTTGGGCATTTTATACATGTTTATGCTGGTATTTCACACTTATAAACCTGGGGAACGTTTTTTAACGTCAGGCACTATGTTAGACACCTTTTCCAGTCAGGAAGGGCCTTCCCAGTTGTAGGCTGAGCCTCATTTTCGCGCCATTACTGCGCAGTTGTTTTTGAGAGCAAGACATGCAGATGCATGTGTGAGGATCTGAAGATAGTTGGAAAAGTTCCTAGAAGGCGTCATTTGGTATCGTATTCCCCTCTGGGATTGGTAAAGTCGCAGCAAAGGCTGTAGCTGGGACTGTAGAGGGGTTAAAAATGTAACCGGCTCCGGTTTCGTTATTTTTAGGGTTAAAGCTTTGAAAATTGGTGTGCAATACTTTTAATGCTTTAAGACACTGTGGTGAAATTTTGGTAAATTTTGAACAATTCCTTCATATTTTTTCACATATTCAGTAATAAAGTGTGCTCTGTTTAAAATTTAAAGAGACAGTAACGGTTTTGTTTTAAAACGGTTTTTGTGCTTTACTGACAAGTTTAAGCCTGTTTAACATGTCTGTGCCTTCAGATAAGCTTATGTATGAAAGTCAATGTGTCTACCCCTTCTAAATTATGTGATAATTGTGCCAAAGCGTCCAAACAAAGTAAGGACAGTACTGTCACAGATAATGAAGTTGCCCAAGATGATTCATCAGATGAAGGGAGTAGACATGGTTCTACATCATCTCCTTCTGTGTCTACACCAGTTTTGCCCACGCAGGAGGCCCCTAGTACTTCTAGCGTGCCAATGCTTATTACCATGAAACAATTGACGGCTGTAATGGATAACTCCATAGCAAATATTTTATCCAAAATGCCTGCATATCAGAGAAAGCGCGATTGCTCTGTTTTAAACACTGAAGAGCAGGAGGGCGCTGATGATAATTGTTCTGTCATACCCTCACACCAATCTCAAGGGGCCATGAGGGAGGTTTTGTCAGATGGGGAAATTTCAGATTCAGGAAAAATTTCCCAACAGGCTGAACCTGATGTTGTGACATTTAAATTTAAATTAGAACATCTCCGCGCACTGCTTAAGGAGGTGTTATCTACTCTGGATGATTGTGACAACCAGCGCTTTTCCTATACCCAAGCGGGTGGCGGACATAGTGAATAAGGAGTGGGAGAAGCCCGGCATACCTTTTGTTCCCCCTCCTATATTTAAGAAATTATTTCCTTTGGTCGACCCCAGAAAGGACTTATGGCAGACAGTCCCTAAGGTCGAGGGGGCAGTTTCTACTCTAAACAAGCGCACTACTATTCCTATCGAGGATAATTGTGCTTTCAAAGATCCTATGGATAAAAAATTGGAGGGTTTGCTTAAAAAGATTTTTGTACAGCAAGGTTACCTTCTTCAACCCATTTCGTGCATTGTTCCTGTCACTACAGCAGCGTGGTTCTGGTTCGAGGAACTAGAAAAGTCGCTCGGTAGAGAGACTCCATATGAGGAGGTTATGGACAGAGTTCACGCACTTAAGTTGGCTAACTCTTTTATTTTAGATGCCGCTTTGCAAATAGCTAGATTAGCGGCGAAAAATTCAGGGTTTGCAATTGTGGCGCGCAGAGCGCTTTGGCTAAAGTCTTGGTCAGCGGATGTATCATCCAAGACAAAATTGCTTAATATCCCCTTCAAGGGTAAAACTCTCTTTGGACCAGAATTGAAGGAGATTATCTCAGACATCACTGGGGGAAAGGGCCACGCCCTCCCACAAGATAGGCCTTTCAAAGCCAAGAATAAGTCTAATTTTCGTTCCTTTCGTAATTTCAGGAACGGACCGGGCTCTAATTCTGCATCCTCTAAGCAAGAGGGTAATGCCTCACAGACCAAACCAGCCTGGAAACTGATGCAAGGCTGGAACAAGGGTAAGCAGGCCAAGAAGCCTGCCGCTGCTAACAAAACAGCATGAAGGAGTAGCCCCCGATCCGGGACCGGATCTAGTGGTGGGCAGACTCTCTCTCTTTGCTCAGGCTTGGGCAAGAGATGTTCAGGATCCCTGGACGCTAGAAATAGTTTCTCAGGGTTATCTTCTGGAATTCAAGGAACTACCCCCAAGGGGAAGGTTCCACATGTCTCACTTATCCTCAAACCAAATACAGAGACAGGCATTCTTACATTGTGTAGAAGACCTGTTAAAGATGGGAGTGATACACCCAGTTCCAACGGCGGAACAAGGAATGGGATTTTACTCAAATCTGTTTGTAGTTCCCAAAAAAGAGGGAACTTTCAGACCAATCCTGGATTTAAAGATCCTAAACAAATTTCTCAGAGTACCATCGTTCAAGATGGAAACCATTCAAACGATTCTACCCACAATCCAGGAAGGTCAATTTATGTCTACCGTGGATCTAAAGGATGCGTATCTACATATCCCTATCTACAAAGAACATCATCAGTTCCTAAGGTTCGCCTTTCTGGACAAACATTACCAGTTTGTGGCCCTACCATTCGGGTTAGCCACTGCTCCAAGGATTTTCACAGAGGTACTCGGATCCCTTCGAGCGGTTCTAAGACCAAGGGGCATTGCAGTAGTATCGTACTTGGACGACATTCTAATACAAGCGTCGTCTCTTTCAAAGGCAAAGGCTCACTCAGACATCGTTCTGGCCTTTCTCAGATCTCACGGATGGAAGGTGAACATAGAAAAAAGTTCCCTGTCTCCGTCGACAAGAGTTCCCTTCTTGGGAACAATAATAGATTCCTTAGAAATGAGGATTTTCTTGACAGAAGTCAGAAAGTCAAAACTTCTAAACGCTTGTCAAGTTCTTCATTCTATTCCTCGTCCTTCCGTAGCTCAGTGCATGGAAGTAGTAGGATTGATGGTTGCAGCAATGGACATAGTTCCTTTTGCGCAAATTCATCTAAGACCATTACAACTGTGCATGCTGAAACAGTGGAATGGGGACTATACAGACTTGTCTCCAGTGATTCAAGTAGATCAGAAGACCAGAGACTCACTCCGTTGGTGGCTAACCCAGGATCACCTGTCCCAGGGAATGAGCTTCCGCAGACCAGAGTGGGTCATCGTCACGACCGACGCCAGTCTAGTGGGCTGGGGCGCGGTCTGGGAATCCCTGAAAGCTCAGGGACTATGGTCTCGGGAAGAGTCTCTTCTCCCGATAAACATTCTGGAACTAAGAGCGATATTCAATGCTCTCAGGGCTTGGCCTCAGCTAGCAAAGGCCAGATTCATAAGATTCCAATCAGACAACATGACGACTGTTGCGTATATCAATCATCAGGGGGGAACAAGGAGTTCCCTGGCGATGAAAGAAGTGACCAAAATAATACAATGGGCGGAGAATCACTCCTGCCACCTATCTGCGATCCACATTCCAGGTGTGGAAAACTGGGAAGCGGATTATTTGAGTCATCAGACATTCCATCCGGGGGAGTGGGAACTCCACCCGGAGATCTTTGCCCAGTTGACGCAACTATGGGGCATTCCAGATATGGATCTGATGGCGTCTCGTCAGAACTTCAAGGTTCCTTGCTACGGGTCCAGATCCAGGGATCCCAAGGCGACTCTAGTGGATGCACTAGTAGTGCCTTGGACCTTCAACCTAGCTTATGTGTTTCCACCGTTTCCTCTCATTCCCAGGCTGGTAGCCAGGATCAAACAGGTGAGGGCCTCAGTGATCTTGATAGCTCCTGCGTGGCCACGCAGGACTTGGTATGCAGACCTGGTGAATATGTCATCGGTTCCACCATGGAAGCTACCTTTGAGACAGGACCTTGTTCAGGGTCCATTCGAACATCCAAATCTGGTCTCCCTCCAGCTGACGGCTTGGAGATTGAACACTTGATTCTATCAAAGAATGGGTTTTCAGATTCTGTGATAGATACTCTGGTTCAAGCCAGAAAACTGGTAACTAGAAAGATTTACCATAAAATATGAAAAAGATATATCTGCTGGTGTGAATCCAAGGGATTCCCATGGAATAGGATAAAAATTCCTAGGATTCTTTCCTTTCTACAAGAAGGTTTGGATAAAGGATTATCTGCGAGTTCTCTAAAGGGACAGATTTCTGCTTTATCTGTCTTACTACACAAACGACTGGCAGTTGTGCCAGATGTTCAAGCATTTGTTCAGGCTTTGGTTAGGATCAAGCCTGTTTACAGATCTTTGACTCCTCCCTGGAGTTTAAATCTAGTTCTTTCAGTTCTTCAAGGGGTTCCGTTTGAACCTTTACATTCCATAGATATTAAGTTGTTATCTTGGAAAGTTTTGTTTTTGGTTGCTATTTCTTCTGCTAGAAGAGTTTCTGAGTTATCTGCTCTACAGTGTACTCCGCCCTATCTGGTGTTCCATTCAGATAAGGTTGTTTTGCGTACTAAGCCTTGTTTTCTACCAAAGGTTGTTTCCAATAAAAATATTAATCAGGAGATAGTTGTACCTTCTTTGTGTCTGAATCCAGTTTCAAAGAAGGAACGTTTGCTACACAATTTAGATGTAGTCTGTGCTCTAAAATTCTACTTAGAAGCTACAAAAGAGTTCAGACAAACTTCTTCTCTGTTTGTCGTCTATTCTGGTAAAAGGAGAGGTCAAAAAGCAACTTCTACCTCTCTTTCCTTTTGGCTTAAAAGCATCATCCGATTGGCTTATGAGACTGCCGGATGGCAGCCTCCTGAAAGAATCACAGCTCACTCCACTAGGGCTGTAGCTTCCACATGGGCCTTCAAGAACGAGGCTTCTGTTGATCAGATATGTAAGGCAGCGACTTGGTCTTCACTGCACACTTTTGCCAAATTTTACAAATTTGATACTTTTGCTTCTTCGGAGGCTATTTTTGGGAGAAAGGTTTTGCAAGCTGTGGTGCCTTCCGTTTAGGTAACCTGATTTGCTCCCTCCCTTCATCCGTGTCCTAAAGCTTTGGTATTGGTTCCCACAAGTAAGGATGACGCCGTGGACCGGACACACCAATGTTGGAGAAAAAAGAATTTATGCTTACCTGATAAATTACTTTCTCCAACGGTGTGTCCGGTCCACGGCCCGCCCTGGTTTTTTAATCAGGTCTGATGAATTATTTTCTCTAACTACAGTCACCATGGCACCCTATGGTTTCTCCTATTTTTTCCTCCTGTCCGTCGGTCGAATGACTGGGGTGGGCGGAGCCTAGGAGGGACTATATGGCCAGCTTTGCTGGGACTCTTTGCCATTTCCTGTTGGGGAAGAGATATTCCCACAAGTAAGGATGACGCCGTGGACCGGACACACCGTTGGAGAAAGTAATTTATCAGGTAAGGATAAATTCTGTTTTTGATGTGTTTTGTTCTACTTTTTTGCCTTGCGTAATAGTTAACCAGAGCTCTGAAGTCGCACTAACCCAACACACATTATATGGACTCTATTGTTTTAAAAGATAGATAATACTTTGTATTACCCATTCCCCAGTTTTGCATAACCAACACTGTTATATGAATACACTTTTTATCTCTGTGATTACCTTGTATCTAAGCCCTGCAGACTGCCCCATTATTTCAGTTCTTTTGACAGATTTTAATTTTAGTCAATCCATGCAGACTCATAAATAACCCTACAGGAGTGAGCACAAAGTTATCTATATATCATCAAATTTGCTTTCTTCTCTTGGTATTCTTAGCTGAAAGCTAATATGTTAATTTATGAGCCCTTGAAGGCCGCCTCTTATCTGAATGCATTTTACAGTTATCACAACTAGAGGGCGTTAGTTCATGTGTTTCATATAACTAACATTGTGCTCATGTACGTGGAGTTATTTAAAAGTCAGCGCTAATTGCCTGAAATGCAAGTCTGTGAAAAGATCTGAGATAAGGGGGCAGTCTGCAGAAGCTTAGATACAAGCTAATTACAGAGTTGAAAAATATATTTCTATAACAGTGTTGTTTATGCAAACTGGGGAATGGTAAACAAAGGTATTATCTTTATTTTAAATAATAACATTTTTGGTGTTTACTGTCCGTTTTGGTGAAAGGCCCGCAGCGGAGTGCCAGCAAATCTGCTATGAGTGCCACTCTGGTCACTAGTGTCATAAAGTTGCCACCATCTGCACTAGCTTTAGAGATATGACCCCAAATACAAGACAGCTTTTCTGTAAAAGAGTAAGAACTTGTATTGCTTAGAGACAGTTTGTAAATACCATTCCTCTAATGTGTGTGAGAGAAACAAATTCGTGGCTAGCTGTGACCTTGTGCGCGCTAATTGGTCTTGTGAGCTATTAACACTAGGGATTCTAAGCAACCTCTTTAATGTTCTGGCTCTGGAAAATATTTTTGAACCCTGTAAATAGTATTTTAACAAGCAGTGATTAGCTGCAAACTAAACAGAAGATGAGACATTCAGAACATGAATGATAAAGAGATTAATGTTTAAAGACAGACAGATGCACACTTTGGTAGACCAATTAATTGGAGTTGATCTGACATTTTGATGCCTTCACAAGGTAATAAACATCCAGCTTGATGTCTCGCAGATGCCAGCCTATCCATATGTATTACAATCAGTGCTTATGGTAATAATCGGCTGTGGGAGTTAGTAACCGTTAAATACATCTCTGCGTCAGGGGACGTTATATTTACTGGTATCATTATGTAGCCTGTTATTTTTTTTATAAATATTGCTTTATAACACACAAGTTTTCCCTTTATTTTCAATATATTTTTATTTTGTATCATTGGAAAGATCTCAAATTTATGATTTCCCCAAATGGCATTATACTTGGTATTTTAGACAGGGTGTTTATATGGTTTAATATTCACCTTTAATTCTCAGCGTGGTTTTAAGCTGTGAGTGAGGTTTTAACTAGGGTATGAGAGCCTCGTTCTCATGTCGTGAGACATGGCATGAGAACTAGTGCAGCGAAGGGGGTAAGTTATATATGTATATAAACATATTAGCACATAAATATATATGTATATAAACATATTAGCACATAACTATACAGTATATGTATCTACACATATTAGCAAATAAACATATATGTATATAAACATATTAGCACATAACTATATAGGTGGCCCTAGTTTTACAACGGTTCACTTTACACCGTTTCAGAATAGCAACCTTTTTTTTCCAGTCATGTGACTGCTATTGAAAAGCATTGAGAAGCAGTGCATTTATTAAAATAGCCAGTAGGTGGAGCTGTCTGCTTGGGTTGCAGCAAAGCTAAGCAAGCTGAAATGTATCAGTTTAACCAGACCTGAGCTATTGAGCAGATTTCAAAGGAACAAGATCTTCCTGTCTATAACTCAGTCCAGATTGGAATGCATAGAAAGAACTGTTTGCAGAAAAATGCAAGTGAAGTCTATGTTGTGTGATTATTTTATTAGGTTTATAATGTTGCTTAGCAAATGTTTTTGTTCATTTAACTTAGTTTAATTATATATTCTGTGTTGTGTGATTATTTTATTAGGTTTATAATGCTGTCCAGCATTTAAAGTCTTCATTTCAAAGCTTTTAAAATAATGTATTGGGTGTTACTTATGACAATTTTGAGAGGGGCCTGGAACCTACCTACCTCACTTCCCATTGACTTACATTATAAACTGGGTTTCAATTTACATCGGTTTCGATTTACAACCATTCCATCTGGAACCTAACCCCGGCGTAAACTGAGGGTTACCTGTATATGTATCTACACATATTAGCACATAAATATATATGTATATACGCATACACATATACAGTTGTATGCAAAAGTTTAGGCACCCTTGACAATTTCCATGATTTTCATTTATAAATAATTGGGTGTTTGGATCAGCACAGCAATTTCATTTTGATCTATCAAATAACTGAAGGACACAGTAATATTTCAGTAGTAAAATTAGGTTTATTGGATTAACAGAAAATGTGCAATATGCATCCAAACGAAATTAGACAGGTGCATAAATTTGGGCACCCTTGTCATTTTGTTGATTTGAATACCTGTAACTACCTAGCACTGATTAATTGGAACACACAATTGGTTTGGTGAGCCCATTAAGCCTTGAACTTCATAGATAGGTGCATCCAATCAAGAAAAAAGGTATTTAAGGTGGCCAATTGCAAGTTGTTGTTCTCTTTGACTTTCCTTTGAAGAGTGGCAACATGGGGGCCTCAAAACAACTCTCAAATGACCTGAAAACAAAGATTGTTGTATATTTACCGCTGGAAACACACAGTTTCCATAGACCACTATGTAAAGGCACTTTTCAGGGTCACCCCACACCCGCCACATTTAACCCCATAAAACTGTTTCATGCAGTTTTCTATAAAAAAAATAAAGATGCTATTATTATGTTTAATAATGGAAACAAACACTAACGTTTTGGGGCAATTGGTGTACTTTTTTAAAATTAACCAGATCGCTAACCCCGAGCTCGCAATAGCAAAAACCAACCACTTGTAATGGCTGGTTATTTATCACGCGCACAGAAATGAGTGATTTTGCCCATTTGCTGGCTCGCGATAAATTTGCGCTCTTCTTGTAATCTAGCCCTAAATTGTTACCTGCAAAATCTAACCCTTGATATATAAACTGACTTTAGCGAGTTTTTAAGCCCTGACACTTTTATTTATGCAAATCCCAAACTTGACTTCCTTTACCTGTTTACAGCCCTATTTGTCCCTCTGCCTCATTACAGCACAAATAATGTTTTCCTGTAGACTGTAAAATCTATTCTGAGCAGGACCTAATTATCTTTATTTGTCTCTCAGACGCTACCTGGTGCCTGGGAACACAAGTCTATTATCTCACCCGTTTAGGGTGTCACTGAGCTAGTTCTGATGTGTAAATAGCATGAGAAAATGGCTAAAAAGGGTTTAAAATGTATAAAAACTAAATATTTAGCATATTAACACTTATCTTTAAAAGGTAGCGATGCTCTTCTGATAACTGAAAAAATAAAAATATCACAAACGTTTCTGAGGTTATTATTATTTTATTATTATTATTATCGGTTATTTGTAGAGCGCCAACAGATTCCGCAGCGCTAGTGGTGTCAGTTAAATTCAAAATTTGGGTCACAGATGACTAAACACAAAACAAACAGATTTGCAGTTGTCATATAGTGATATATACTCCATATTATATTTATATATATATATATATATATATATATATATATACTGTATATATATATATATATATATAAATATTTATATATATTTATTTTTTTTTATATATATATATATATATATATATATATATATATATATATATATATATAAAAATCCAAGCCAATATGGCTAAATAAAAATGTGTTAAGAGAAATTAGGAAAAAACGTAGGGCTTTTAAATTATTCAAAGAAAATAGTACAGACTCAACATACCAAACTTATAAGAAATGTAACAAAGCATGCAAAAAAAAGTCTAAGGACAATATAGGTACATTAAAATGCGTGGAGGGTAGCATGATTAACAGTGAGAGAAGACTGAGGTACTTAACTGAAGTGAATGATACTTTGGAACAGAATAGAACATGCCAGTCCATACCACTAACTGGGTTTTGTTTAGAGGAAAAAAATGGAAAATATTAAGGTAAATAAAACTCCAGGCCCAGATGGAATACACCCAAGGGTGTTAAGGGAACTTAGCACTGTTATAGACAAACCTTTACTCCTAATTTTTCAAGACTCATTATCCTCAGGCATGGTACCCCAGGATTGGCGTAAAGCTGATGTGGTGCCATTTTTCAAAAAGGGAAGCAGGGATGATCCAGGAAGCAATAGACCAGTTAGTCTGACATCAATAGTGGGGAAGATATTTGAAGGGATTATAAGGGATTATATTGATGAGCATATTCGTGTAAACAAGATTATGAGTTCTAATCAGCATGGCTTTAGGAGAAATAGATCATGTCAAACTAATCTAATTAGATTCTACGAGGAAGTAAGTAAAAATATAGATAAAGGGGAATCAGTTGATGTGATATACTTAGATTTTGCAAAGGCATTTGATACAGTGCCACATGAGAGATTAATGCACAAAATTAAGGGACTGGGAATAGCTGAAAATGTTAGCTCATGGATAAATAACTGGATAAAAGATAGGGAGCAATGAGTAGTAGTAAATGGATCATACTCAGATTGGACAAAGGTAATCAGTGGCATCCCCCAGGGATCAGTACTGGGCCCTGTTCTTTTTAATATTTTTATAAATGACTTGGAGCAAGGATTAAATAGCGACATCTCTATTTTTGCAGATGATACTAAGTTAAGTAAGGTCATTAGGTCAGAGCAGGACGAACTCTCTTTACAAAGGGATTTGCTCAAATTAGAACTATGGGCAAGTGAATGGAAAATGAGATTTAATATGGAAAAATGCAAGGTTCTACATTTTGGAAGTAAAAATAAGCAGGCTACGTATTTTTTAAATGGGACAAGACTTAGCCAAACACAGGAGGAAAGGGATTTAGGAGTAGTAATAGATAACAAGCTAAAGATGGGTGCACAATGCAGGGCAGCGGCTTCAAAGGCTAATAAGATACTAGCATGTATTAAAAGAGGAATTTATTCAAGGGAGGAAAGCATAATTCTGTCATTATATAAAGTCCTGGTAAGACCTCACCTTGAGTTTGGAGTGCAGTTCTGGGGACCGATTGCTAAGAAAGATATTGCAGAACTAGAAAAAGTTCAGAGAAGGGCCACAAAGCTAATACGGGGATTGGAGAAATTAACCTATGAGGAGAGGCTAGCCAAACTGGGTCTGTTTCCTTTAGAAAAAAGGTGCTTGAGAGGTGACATGATTACTTTATATAAATATATTCAAGGCCCATATACAGAGATGGCAGAAGCTCTGTTTATTCCAAGAAAATTGTTTCTGACAAGAGGTCATAATTTAAGGTTGGAGGAAAGGAGATTTAATCTCCTGTAACGGAAACGTTTTTTCACTGTAAGAGCAATAAAATTGTGGAACTCATTACCAAAGGAGGTAGTGAATGCCAATACCATAGATACATTTAAAAATAGTCTGGATAAATTTCTGTATATAAACAAAATTCATGGATATGATTGCTAGTATTAAATGGGTCACATTTTAATGGGGTTATTTAAGCTTAACTGGAGCTTTTTGTAAGTATTTTAGATTTGTATAGGTTGAACTCGATGGACTTCAGTCTTTTTTCAACCTTATCTACTATCTATGTTAACTAATTCTTTTCTTCAGTATATACAAGAGAGGAACCAATGGGAGATACTTTGGAACATACTAGAACATAAAAGCCAATACCATTAACTGGGTTATGTCTAGAGAATATAAAAAAACTTGATAATATTAAGGTAAATAAAACTCCAGGCCCAGACGGAATACACCCAAGGGTGTTACGGGAATTTAGCACTATTATAGACAAACCACTACTCTACTTTTTCAAGATTCATTATCCTCAGGCATAGTACCCCAGGATTGGCGTAAATCTGATGTGATGCCACTCTTCAAAAAGTGAAGCAGGGATGATCCAGGAAGCTATAGACCAGTTAGTCTGACATCAATAATGGGGAACATAGTTGAAGGGATTATAAGGGATTATATTGATGACCATATTTGTGTAAACAAGATTATGAGTTCTAATCAGCATGGTTTTATGAGAAATAGATCATGTCAAACTAATCTAATTAGATTCTAGGAGGAAGTAAGTAAAAATATAGATAAAAGGGAATCAGTTGATGTGATATATTTAGACTTTGCAAAGGCGTTTGATACAGAGCCACATGAGAGATTAATTGGGACTGGGATTAGCTGAAAATGTTAGCTCATGGATAAATAACTGGATAAAAGATAGGGAGCAACGAGTAGTAGTGAATGGATCATACTCAGATTGGACAAAGGTAATCAGTGGAGTCCAACACAGGAAGCGGTTAGGCAGGTACTACTCCAAACGTGTAGATAAAAATAAAATAGACTTTATTTAAACAAGCTTAAAAGAATTGACAGACATGGCAGCAAGTGAGCAGAACGTCTGACATGAGTAAGCACCCACTGAGGTGCGAAACATGTCAGATGTTCTGCTCACTTGCTGCCATGTCTGTCAATTCTTTTAAGCTTGTTTAAATAAAGTCTATTTTATTTTTATCTACACGTTTGGAGTAGTACCTGCCTAACCGCTTCCTGTGTTGTATTGCCACGGACTGATCCTCTGTTCCAGGCTACGGTGCTCCAGGGGTATTAGGTATTACTTTCCAAGCCCGGATGAGCTTCCGGTTTCACAGACTGAACGCCAAGGTTGCGGTACCTCCTCCCCTTTGCTATAATCAGTGGAGTCCCCAGGGATCAGTACTGGGCCCTGTTTTTTTTAATATTTTTATTAATGACTTGGAGCAAGGATTACATAGTGACATCTCTATTTTTTGCAGATGATAATAAGTTAAGTAAGGTCATTAGGTTAGAGCAGGGTGAACTTTCATTACAAAGGGATCTGCAACAATTAGAAGTATGGGCAGGTAAATGGAAAATGAGCTTTAATACAGGAAAATGCAAGGTTCTACATTTTAGAAGTAAAAATAAGCAGGCAATGTATTATTTAAATGGGACAAGACTTAGCGATAACAAGCTAAAGATGGATGCACAATGCAGGGCAGATGCTACAAAGGCTAATAAGATACTAGCATGTATTAAAAGAGGCATTGCTTCAATGGAGGAAAGCATAATTCTGTCACTATATAAATCCCTGGTAAGACCTCACCTTGAGTGTGGAGTGCAGTTCTGGGGACCGATTGTAAAAAAAGATATTGTAGAACTAGAAAAAGTTCAGAGAAGGGCCACAAAGCTAATAAGGGGAATGGAGAATTTAAGCTATGAGGAGAGGCTAGCCAAACTGGGTCTATTTTCCCTAGAAAAAAGGCACTTGAGAGGTGACATGATTACTTTATATAAATATATTAAGATCAGAATGTTTTTTCTTGATTCTAGAGATGTGTTCTAAAAAATATTGAAACAAAATGACAAGGAAAGGGTTAACTGCACACTTGTTATTAATTTTGCTTTTTAGTAGAATGTAAACACACAACACAGGCATCAGCAATAATGTATCACTTTATTAAGATGTTCATCCCTCCCAATGGCTGCTCATGTTTTGCTCTCATGTAGGTCTCTGAAAGCGTCTTTTATATATGCCAGGAGTGATAGATAGAATCATGCCTTTCCACTCCTATGTCCTCAAAATATTTTATTTATTCATTTTATTATAACTGAGTGATCACTGGTTGTCTAGTGTGTCGAAAGCTCCATATGTCCCTGGCCTCTGGCAGCACAAAAGCTATATACACCACTAACATAAGTATTTAAACATTTAACCAATCCAAATGTGACAAATCAAGAAGTCAATATGATGAGATGGACTAAGGAACAGTACACAGATTTTCCTACTTGCCAACATTTCCAAGAAACAGTCAGGGACTATGAGGCTTAGACTGACTCAGGGAGACATGTGGGAGGAATCATGGATGTTTAGTTGGTTATGATGTTTTTAGTGGAATGATGTGTGATCCATGGTTGGAGTAAGGGGGTGGCATGGGTAGGGTTGACATTCAGTGGCAATAGTTAGAGTAGTCCAGGGATATGACAAGGTGGTCCCTCATTTTAGTTTAAGAAATTGAGACATTTATAAGACAGACAAAGCTGTGGATTGTCTTCTAAATTGTGAATATAGCACAATACATGTGACAGTTGGGGGGCTCTGAGTTTTGTAGAGATTTCAATAATATGTTTTTAAGAAAACCAAAAATCAAATGGACTAAAATCAAACCCGAAAATCTAAATGGAATAAAGCGATATGAAAGTTAAAATCTAAAAGATTAGAATATACCTCTATACAAGCTGACAATGCACAGTTTCATCCAGTAAAAATGAGCTATATCGCTATAATTTGTCATGCTGATATCTCCATATAAGCACTTTCTCTTGGCTTGACCTCAGCATATTCTCAGCCCTTTTTACATTATGACATTTGTTGGCTGCCTATTTTAAGTACTTGTGATTTCAGCATTGGGAGAGGTCATTTGTAATGTCATCAGTATTTATATGATATCCAGAAGTCTTTGCCCAGATTATACCAAGAAGCAGCAAGAAAATCACTAGATAAATACATTGTGCTCTAGAATTTGGCCACTATAAATGTCTAATGTAATATCAATAAATCACCTGAAAAGCTAGAGAAATGCGGCTGTAAAGTTTCTTTGTTGTATTGGTTGATGTGTAGTATAATTTATTATAGAATATACAATATTGAATATATTGTTATCTATATTGAGCAGATATAGCAGATGGCCAACTTTGAAAGACATGGGAACCAAAGTTTAAGAAACCTTAAAGGGACATCATAAAACTCAAAAAGAATATTTCATGATTCAGATAGAATATAACATTTTAAGCAACTTTCAAATTTACTTCTATTATCTAACTTTCCTTGTTTCCTTGTTATCCTCTGTTGAAAGGCATGAAGGCAAGTTCATGAGTGTGCACATGTGCAGTAATATAAGGCAGCAGTTTTGCAATAATGTTATACATTAGTAACACTAAATGACAGCACTATTTCCTGTCATGTAGACCTTCAGAAATGTGCATTCTACCTATACAACTATTTCTTTAACAAAGAATAACATGGGAACAAAGTACATTTAAAAATAGAAGTACATTGGAAACTTTTTTTAAATTGTATTATTTATATGGAAAATTAAAGGAAAAAAATTGGGTTTCATGTCCCTTTAAGGGTCGCTTATAAATCTATGGCTATAATAATATATAATAATAATATATTTCCTAACAATGTCCTAATTATTAGCTCAGCTTTTTCCTATGGTCATAAACACTAGGGCAGAAGTTGATCATCCCTGGTGTAAATAATAAAATGAAAATACTTAAAGGGACAGTATACTATAAAATAGTTTTCCCTTAATGTGTTTCCAATTACTTTTTTACCAGCTGCAGAGTATAAAATGTATGAGATTTGCTTTTTTAAGTTTTATTTGTTTATATGAATTAACTGATTTAGTGTTTTGAAGCCACAGCCTAATAAAATAGGTTGAGCTTGTAGGTATAATCAGATCTCATTACTTTATCACATTGTGTACATATACCTGCTTCTTTATCTTATATCTGTCCATAAACCAATCACCAATACTTGGAGAGAACAATGGAAAATTAACATTGTATTACCTTATCTCTTCTATAACCCACTGGGTGTGTAATTTATTCTACTGACTGTGTTAACACAGCTTGGCCTTGAGGCCAAAAACTTTAAGGATAGGTGTGGATATCACAGGTTACATAAACTATTTCAAATGCCAATATAAGCACAATGGAAATACTTATAAACATTTTAATACACTCCAGCAGGGAAAGTGGATCATTGGGAACAAATTAAAGGGGCAAATTTTTTTGAGTAAACTGTCCCTTTAGGGGTTGTTCTTTTGGAAGTGTACAGGGGTGAAACCCCCTCCAATCTGTAAGGCTGTTGATATGACATATAATAAAGCCCACAGTGACCTGCACTTGTTTAATATTTTTACAGATTTCATATTAATAAAAATATCACTTGTAGTACTGGTATCTAGGGATTTCCGATCACCTGACAGGGTTAATCAGGTTCTTGGTGTAAATGAGAGACACATACATTACAATATAAGGTCTAAAAACAAGCACACTTTTCAGTGGTATTTTACAGCAAAAGCCAGGAAAAAAAATCCAAAAAGTATATTTCTTTAACATTTCATAGAGAACACATTTTTGAGATGAATGTCACTTTAAAGGAAGCGCAATCATTTGCGCTTGAGCGATAAGGGGTATATCGCTAAGTTTGGTGCTCATCGGACTTACTGCTTGTATTACGAGCTGAAAGTAAACGCGATAGCATGAGTGTAATTGTGATTTACGCTAGAATGATTACTGCGACTTCAGAGCTCTGATTAACTGTTTTGCGAGACATAAAAGTTGCACAAAACATATCCAAAATACATTACAAAGTATAGTTACACTCATAATAAAACCATCTAATAAAAACATTTAAAAAAAAATATTGCACACAAAAGTTATAAAGGCTTAAAGGGACATTAAACCCAAAAAAATCTTTCATGGTTCAGATAGAAAATACAATTTTAATCAACATTCCAATTTACTTCTATTATCTAATTTGCTTCATTCTTTAGATATCTTTTGTTAAAGAAATAGCAATGCACATAGGTGAGACAATCACATGAGGCATCTATGTGCAACCACCAATCGGAAGCTACTGAGCCTATCTAGATATGCTTTTCAGGAAAGAATATCAAGAGAATGAAGCAAATTAGATAATAGAAGTAAATTAGAAAGTTGTTTAAAAATGGTGTTCTCCATCTGAATCATGAAAGAAAAATGTTGGGTTTAATGTCCCTTTAAAGGTATGAGATCTCAGGTGTTAGAAAAAAAAGGCAGGCAAAGGTCTTTAACATAGACATACCTGTACATAAATATACATGTCTAAATATTTATATGTATATATACAGTATATACCTGTACATATAATTATATATAGATATATATGTGTGTACATATATATTTATGTATTTATATGTGTATTAATGTATTTACAGACATATACACACATATAAACACATAAATTCATATGAACACTTATATAGGGGCCGAATTATTAATGTCTGGTGGACATGATATGCTGTAGCGTATCATGTCCGCCAGACACCGCTGAATGCTGTCAGCATATCCTGTCGGCATTTAGCATTGATATCTAATGGTAAGAGTGTGCTCAAAAGCTTACTACACCTATAATAAGAACAATATGACTCGATGAGCTAAGAAAAAATAATTTTCAATATACTCACAAATCTTTGAATAGAATAAAATTGATGTGTATTTATTATCTATATAAAATATCAATGAAAAATAGTCTCACAATGTACAAGTAAATCTGAACATTCATTAACAAATATACATAAAAATCATGGTGTGAATAGACCTTAATGAACCTCTTGGTACTAGTTAATCTAAGGTGCATCTTATTAAATTAAATTATAATGCGCATTCAATGTTATGTATCCTAAAAAATGGTGGATCCACAATAAATCTTCATAAAAAGATGATGTACACTTTAAATTCACAATTTAAAAAGAAACTATTTAATTGCCAACATGTATCGCAATGTTGGGTTTGTGACAAGTATGTTTTTAGGACTGCCCCTTGTGTGATATATTAGTTCTCATTTATCAGTCCCAAGTCACTTTGGAAAGAGATTAAGTCTTTGGAGTGAAGGATTGTTTCTTAACTTGTATTTAGTTGGAGTTATAATGTTTCAATGAACAATCGTATCCCTTTAACCAATGGAGTCCTACTCAACAAAATTTGAAAGCTTATGTTATAATGTGCTTTCTCCGACCTTACCTCTTCACACGTACACCTCTTGTCAGTCTCAGCGTTTACACTGCCACTTCCGGGTTCATTGACGTAGTGGTCACGTGTCTGGTATTTATCCAATCGGGAGGTCAGATTATCGTCCTGGATAGTAGAAACCATGGAAACCAAATTGTGACAATTTTTGTTGTTGAAGCCTTTATAATGATATAGTAAATGATATTTCACTCAGAGCGCTCATGAGCCTTGTGTCTTACCAGACAAAGAACAGTATAAACAAGTCGAATCCTCTCTCAGATGATTAGTGAATGTTGAACAGCGAATTCCTTTCTCTATCAGTGCAATACAGGGCAATTCATTGACATGTTTCAGCTACACAGTTTTTTTCAAGATAAACCTGTGATTGCACTTCCTCCTGATTTATAGTCCTTAATTAAAGGGGCAGTAATATCATCCCTTTTTGTTTAAAGGGGCAGTCTACTTTGCACATATTTATTTATAAAAATGTCTAAGTTACAAATCAGTTTCTAAATGTATTATCATAACTAATTGGCACATTATTTCTAAACATATATATCATATTAGTAGATGACAATAAATTAATCTAAAACATGAATATGCATTATGTGACCATATAAAACCATATAACGATATAATACCTGGGTTATTACTAGAAATCTAGAGGTAACATATCTATCATTATTACATGCATTCCAAACAGGTTCATTTAAATAAAAGGATTTAAATCTAATTCGGCATTAAGACCAAATGGTTCTAGTGTTTTAAAGTCAAGAATGTATTCTGCTTCTGCCCTTAAAAGTTTATTATTTATATCTCCCCCTCCAATCAGACCTAATTCTTTTAATACCCCAATATTGGAATCCTTTAGTGTTTTGTGCCCTTAAAGGGTAGGAAGTCTCCCCTAAATACTGCTTGGAACAGGGACACTGAATTAAATAGACTACGTTATTATCAGTGCATATTATCAAATCTTTAATTTTATATTCTTTTTTGTGATTGAGGAAGTGACAGTTTTAGTTTTTTTACTAAATTGGCATGATTTACAATGAATGCATGGATACAAACCTTCCAATTTATAGTTTTTTTTACTAAATTGGCATAATTTACAATGAATGCATGGATACAAACCTTCCAATTTATTGTTTTAGCATTGCACAAGCAGTTCGAGTGAACTGCTTGTGCAATGCCGCCCCCTGCGGATTCGCGGCCAACCGCAGGGGATGTCAATCAGCCCGATCATATAGGATCGGGCGGAATGATGTCTGCCACCCTAGAGGTGGCGGACCAGTTAAGGAGCACTGCTGTTTACGCCGAGCCTGTAGGCTCGCACGGAAACAGGGGCATCAGGGGATATTCAGCCCTTGATAAATCGGCCACTTAGACATTTATATAAGTGCATTGGAGCCCTTTGCCGTTAAGTAGATGAAAACATGTAAAAGCATATTTATACAATATTCATATTTAATAAAGGTTTTTTAATTGTGTATTTAATGTAAATATTTCACATTCCAATGTTCTGCACATAGCAGAATATGTTCTATGTATTTCTAAATAGATATTCCAATGTATATCTATATACATCTATACCTATATATAATCATGTAGATATGGTATAGATATATATACATATTTTGCAATGTGCAGAACATTGGAATGTTTTGATGTTGGGTTAGCGCACTTGAGAATATGAGATCTGGTTTGTGCGAGAGTGATTTCTTTTTTCACTTCTTTTTTCTCCCTTGACTTCTATCGGGGAATACGTGAACATGCATTCAATATTCTAACTTCAGATATTTTACCTTGTTGGGTTACCGCTAGAGCAAAACCAGTTGACTTTCAATTCATAATACAAGCCCAACCCGACGAGTGCAAAAAGCTTGCTTCTAGCGCAATTAACGCTCAAACAGGATCGTTAATTTGAGCTTCACTCGTAATCTGGCCCATAATGTACAGTTTTAATTTATTTCTTTTATCAAGCTCAGGGGCATGCGCGTGTCTGGAGCACTATATAGCAGCAGCTTTGCAAGAATGCTATTGGTTTGCAAGAGCACTAGAGGGCAGCACTATTACCTGTAGCGCCGCAGACACCTGCTTAGCTATCTCTTTAACAAGGAATGCAATTGGGAACAAAGGAAATGTGATAATAAAAGTATATTAGAATCTTTTATAACATTTTATGCTCGGTCTGAACCACGACAGGCAAATGTTGGGCTTCATATCCCTTTAAAGGGCCATAATACCCAAATGTTTAAACACTTGAAAGTGATGCAGCATAGCTGTAAAAAGCTGATTAGAAAATATCACCTGAACATCTCTATGTAAAAAAGAAAGATATTTTACCTCAAAAGTTCCTCAGTAGCCACCTCCCATTGTAAAGGATTTCTAAGCAGCATTTTAGTGTGTTTGTCCTGGGACATCTGAAGGGACTAGCATCGTGCACTCTCATATTATTTCACCAATCAGGTAAAGGAAGCTTACTATGAAATCTCATGAGAGTTAAGTCAAATCTCATGAGATCACAGTAAGAGTTCATGACCTCAGCACTGCTGATGCTGATTGGCTGCTGTTCATTTCTTCATTTTTTTAAATTTTTTTACCTGCAGCTGAGCAGTAACTGAGTATAACTTTTTACACAGAACTTACTCTGCTGAGCTGAGGAAATTGTGAGGTAAAATATCTTCCTTTTTTACATAGAGAAGCTCAGGTGATATTTTCCTGTCAGCTTTTTACAGTTATACTGCATCAGTTTCAAGTGATTTAGCATATGAGTATTATGTCCCTTTAATAAATTTCAAAATTGACTGCAATTTGCTGGTCCCGTGTATCATGTGACAGCCATCCGCCAAACACAGAAGTCTTGCACATGCTCAGTAGTAATTCCCACATATGATTATTAAATACCAATTATATGTCACACAATTTTAGACTCACAAACAAAGCGATGCTGCAGGGTCAGTTAAGGTTATTTTGCTGTCTGTTCAGCTCTTTAAACTGTGAGAATAATATCAACATCAAACTACTTATTTTCCCTTCAGTTATAATTTGCACAATATCATCCTCTCAGTCTTCCAGGTTGAGAAATGAAGCCCAAAATGTGCCAATTTCAACTGACTGATTTTCACTGTGCGGAGGCGCATCAAGAAAAAAAAAAGCCATTTCTATAACTGTGATATTAGCACCTATGTTCTAGGAGGTAAGTCAGGCTAATGAGCTGAAAAATGCCAGAGGCTACGGAATGCCAAATCGTCTAGTTCAACATAAAAATAGAAAGTCACATACAGGGCATTATCTTGCTCAATTAGAAATAAATTATCTAAATCTGTTTATTGGGGTTTAGAAACACACCATGGCTGTATCTATAAACTGCTATTACATTTAATAGCCAATATTGTACTTTTACCAATGAGTAATTCAAGTTTCATCAAGATATAATGGTAATGTATTATTTTATAAAGAATTCCTATGAGATACACAGTCATGTTGCATAAACCAATAGGAGCTTTCATATGTTGAAGTACAATGGAAAAATATAGGTTGAATGAGCTAGGACTAAATAATATGTGAATCATGTCACATTATATATAGGAATTCAGTAGCTAATGCTATTTCTCTAGTAGAGGAACTGAACAAGTGGAATGGGCCTGAAAATCCCACCTTTTCTAATGTTAGAAAAAAATATGTTTATAGCATATGTCACATATTTCATTTACAATAAATAATAATGAAACTCCCTCTGCTGAATCCATTAAATTGTTCCTATGCAGATGAGAGTACAAACATATTTGTGGAACAAATAGCAAAAGCTTTGAAGAGCTGATACTTTGATTAGATGATGAAGTAGAAATAATTTCAAACTTTCAGGGCTTTAGGGTTCCTTAATCATAAAGTTCCTGGATCACAATAAGATATGTAATTACAAATAAATAGATATGTAATTAACAACCAACCAATCATTTTCAACACTTTTCCAACCTCCCCAGAAAAAAAACATTCTCAAGGATAATTACAGGACCACAGTCTTTTAGGATTCCCACAACTATAGCCCTTTAGGATTTCCCAGAAAAATAGTCCTTCAGGATTTACATGTAAATAGTCTTCTGGGATTTCAAGGATAATATTCTTTAGAGATTTCCAGGACAATAGTTTTCTGGGATTTCCAGGAGAGTAGTCTTCTGGGATTTCCAGTACAAAAGCCTTCTGGGATTTCCAGGACAATAGCCTTCTGGGATTTCCAGGAGAATAGTCTTCAGGGATCTCCAGGAGATTAGTATTCTGGGATTTCCAGGCCGATAACCTTTTGGGATTTCGAGGACAAATAGTCTTCTGGGATCTCCAGGACAATAGTCTTCTGGGATCTCCCGGAGAATTGTCTTCTGGGATTACCAGGAGAATAGTCTTCTGAGATTTAAAGGACAATAGCCTTCTGGGATCTCCAGGACAATAGTCTTCTGGGTTTTCCAGGACAATAGTCTTCTGGGATCTCCAGGAGAATTTTCCTCTGGCATTGCCAGGAGAATACTCTACTGGAATTTCCAGGACAATAGTCTTCTAGGATCTCCATGAGAATTGTTTTCTGGGATTGCCAGGAACACAGTTTTCTTGGATCTCCAGGAGAATTGTCATATGGGATTGCCAGGAATATAGTCTTCTGGATGAATGTATTTCTGGATTTCGAGGACAATAGTCAGATAATCTTAAAGACAATAGTATTCCAGCATTTTCAGACAATATCATCCCTGTTTTTTCAGAGTAGTAGCATTCCAAGATTAACAAGGCTGCAGCCTTTCTTGATTTATTGGGAAATTTCTAGGGCAATTTTGCTTTTTGGATTTCTACTACATTAGTTTTCCAGCATAATTTTTTGGGATTAATCATAAAGAATTTCTTGATTTTCACGTGAAATTTACCATGGCAATTGTCTTCGAAGACAACAGTCTTGTAAGATTCCCTATCTTACTTATGAAAGAGCAGGGTAATGAAAATATACAGATCACACTACTGAACAATAGCACAACCATATACCCTAAAGTAAGGTTTATTTCTCACACCATTGAAAAATATTTTAATATTCATATAAGGGGCCTCATATGATAGTTGAAATTATATATAAAAAATAATAATCATGAAATAAAGGAATTATTTAGTGGGATATATACCATTGCTTTTTGTCTAGGTACTGTATCTGCTTGTTATATAAACATTACTTCTGAGGGTCATAATATAATACATATAACTGTGTGTAATATAAATGCCCTTTCTCCACACTGTGTTTGGGGTTTTGTACTAATTACATCTATTTGCATTGCTCTTCAATTTAAATACCCCTTTCAAATTTGCATTGTTCTCTTGATATCCTTTGATGAAAGGTAAACCTAGGTAGGCACCTTAGGAGCATTTGTGTGTATTTAGAAGTCTAAGGAGGCAGTTTTTGCAGCATGTATAACATTGCTGCAAACATTGTTGAAAAAAACTGAAACATTTTATAATAGAAGTAAAATTGAAACTTTTTTTTTACAATTTCATGTTCGCCCAACCTATTTGTTTTATTTCAATTAGCTAACATTTTGTTCCACTAAAAAATAATTTTAAAAAAGACAAAGGAGAAGGGGTGTTTTGAGATATTATTTTTTTTTCTTGGTGTAAAGGGGAGTTACCTCAAAGTCTGACCTGTGGCTGACAAATGACTGACATATGACTGACATGGGCTGCAGGGCCAGCGGTCTGATCTGAGGTCTGCTGTGAGTATTTTGATAATAGGGCCTGTAGTGTCATACAGTCGCCTAGTTTTGCGGCCAAAGGGGTGCGTTAGCTACGCTGGCTTTTTTCTGGCCGCACCTTTTAAATACCGCTGGTATTTAGAGTTCACAGAATGGCTGCGTTAGGCTCCAAAAAAGGAGCGTATAGCATATTTACCGCAACTTCAACTCTCGATACCAGCGGTGCTTACGGACGCGGCCAGCTTCAAAAACGTGCTCGTGCACGATTCCCCCATAGAAAACAATGGGGCTGTTTGAGCTGAAAAAAAACCTAAAACCTGCAAAAAAGCCGCGTTCAGCTCCTAATGCAGCCCCATTGTTTGCTATGGGGAAACACTTCCTACATCTGCACCTAACACTCTAACATGTACCACGAGTCTAAACACCCCTAACCTTACACTTATTAACCCCTAATCTGCCGCCCCCGCTATCGCTGACCCCTGCATATTATTTTTAACCCCTAATCTGCCGCTCCGTACACCCCCGCCACCTACATTATCCCTATGTACCCCTAATCTGCTGCCCTAACATCGCCGACCCCTATATTATATTTATTAACCCCTAATCTGCCGCCCCCAACGTTGCCTCCACCTAACTACACTTATTAACCCCTAATCTGCCGACCGGACCTGAGCGCTACTATAATAAATGTATTAACCCCTAATCCGCCTCACTCCCGCCTCAATAACCCTATAATAAATAGCATTAACCCCTAATCTGCCCTCCCTAACATTGCCGACACCTAACTTCAAGTATTAACCCCTAATCTGCCGACAGGTGCTCACCGCTACTCTAATAAATTTATTAACCCCTAAAGCTAAGTCTAACTTTAACCCTAACACCCCCCTAAATTAAATATAATTTAAATCTAACGAAATAAATTAACTCTTATTAAATAAATTATTCCTATTTAAAGCTAAATACTTACCTGTAAAATAAACCCTAATATAGCTACAATATAAATTATAATTATATTATAGCTATTTTAGGATTTATATTTATTTTACAGGTAACTTTGTATTTATTTTAACTAGGTACAATAGCTATTAAATAGTTAAGAACTATTTAATAGCTAAAATAGTTAAAATAATTACAAATTTACCTGTAAAATAAATCCTAACCTAAGTTACAATTAAACCTAACACTACACTATCAATAAATTAATTAAATAAACTACCTACAATTATCTACAATTAAACCTAACACTACACTATCAATAAATAAATTAAATACAATTCCTACAAATAAATACAATTAAATAAACTAACTAAAGTACAAAAAATAAAAAAGAACTAAGTTACAAAAAATAAAAAAATATTTACAAACATTAGAAAAAAATTACAACAATTTTAAACTAATTACACCTACTCTAAGCCCCCTAATAAAATAACAAAGACCCCCAAAATAAAAAAATGCCCTACCCTATTCTAAATTACAAAAGTTCAAAGCTCTTTTACCTTACCAGCCCTTAAAAGGACCTTTTGTGGGGCATGCCCCAAAGAATTCAGCTCTTTTGCCTGTAAAAAAAAACATACAATACCCCCCCCCCAACATTACAACCCACCACCCACATACCCCTAATCTAACCCAAACCCCCCTTAAATAAACCTAACACTAAGCCCCTGAAGATCTTCCTACCTTATCTTCACCTCGCCGGGTATCACACCGATCCGTCCTGGCTCCGATGTCTTGATCCAAGCCCAAGCGGGGGGCTGAAGATGTCCATGATCCGGCTGAAGTCTTCATCCAAGCGGGAGCTGAAGAGCTCCATGATCCGGCTGAAGTCTTCTATCAACGGCATCTTCAATCTTCTTTCTTCCAGATCCATGTTCATCTCGCCGACGCGGAACATCCATCTTCACCGATGACTTCCCGACGAATGACGGTTCCTTTAAGGGATGTCATCCAAGATGGCGTCCCTCGAATTCCGATTGGCTGATAGGATTCTCTCAGCCAATCGGAATTAAGGTAGGAAAATTCTGATTGGCTGACGGAATTAGCCAATCAGAATCAAGTTCAATCCGATTGGCTGATCCGATCAGCCAATCAGATTGAGCTCGCATTCTATTGGCTTAATTTTCCTACCTTAATTCCGATTGGCTGATAGAATCCTATCAGCCAATCGGAATTCGAGGGACGCCATCTTGGATGACGTCCCTTAAAGGAACCGTCATTCGTCGGGAAGTCGTCGGAAGAAGAAGATGGGTCCACGGTGGAGGTCTTCAAGATGGAGCCGGTCGTCATCGGATGAAGATAGAAGATGCCGCTTGGATCAAGATGGTTGCCGGTCCGGATCGTCTCTTCTTCCCGGATAGGATGAAGATTTTGGAGCCTCTTGTGGACCTCTTCAGCCGCTGGATGATGGATGTCTAGCCCTCGCTTGGGCTTGGATGAAGATTTCGGAGCCTGGAACGATCGGTGATACCTGGCATGGTGAAGACAAGGTAGGAAGATCTTCAGGGGCTTAGTGTTAGGTTTATTTAAGGGGGGTTTGGGTTAGATTTGGGGTATGTGGGTGGTGGGTTGTAATGTTGGGGGGGGTATTGTATGTTTTTTTTTACAGGCAAAAGAGCTGAATTCTTTGGGGCATGCCCCACAAAAGGTCCTTTTAAGGGCTGGTAAGGTAAAAGAGCTTTGAACTTTTGTAATTTAGAATAGTGTAGATCATTTTTTTATTTTGGGGGTCTTTGTTGTTTTATTAGGGGGCTTAGAGTAGGTGTAATTAGTTTAAAATTGTTGTAATTTTTTTCTAATGTTTGTAAATATTTTTTTATTTTTTGTAACTTAGTTAGTTTATTTAATTGTATTTATTTGTAGGAATTGTATTTAATTTATTTATTGATAGTGTAGTGTTAGGTTTAATTGTAATTTAGGTTAGGATTTATTTTACAGGTCATTTTGTAATTATTTTAACTAGGTAACTATTAAATAGTTCTTAACTATTTAATAGCTATTGTACCTAGTTAAAATAAATACAAAGTTACTTGTAAAATAAATATAAATCCTAAAATAGCTACAATATAATTATAATTTATATTGTAGCTATATTAGGATTTATTTTACAGGTAAGTATTTAGCTTTAAATAGGAATATTTTATTTAATAAGAGTTAATTTATTTCGTTAGAATAAAATTATATTTAATTTAGGGTGGTGTTAGGGTTAGGGTTAGAATTAGCTTTAGGGGTTAATACATTTATTAGAATAGCGGTGAGCTCCGGTCGGCAGATTAGGGGTTAATGTTTGAAGTTAGGTGTCGACGATGTTAGGGAGGGCAGATTAGGGGTTAATACTATTTATTATAGGGTTATTGAGGCGGGAGTGAGGCGGATTAGGGGTTAATAACTTTATTATAGTAGCGGTGCGGTCTGCTCGGCAGATTAGGGGTTAATAAGTGTAGGTAGGTGGCGGCGACGTTGTGGGGGGCAGATTAGGGGTTAATAAATATAATATAGGGATCGGTGGTGTTAGGGGCAGCAGATTAGGGGTACATAAGGATAACGTAGGTGGCGGCGCTTTGCGTTCGGCAGATTAGGGGTTAATTATTGTAGGTAGCTGGCGGCGACGTTGTGGGGGGCAGATTAGAGGTTAATAAATATAATATAGGGGTCGGCAGTGTTAGGGGCAGCAGATTAGGGGTTCATAAGTATAACGTAGGTGGCGGTCGGCAGATTAGGGGTTAAAAAAATGTAATCGAGTGGCGGCGATGTGGGGGGGGCCTCGGTTTAGGGGTACATAGGTAGTTTATGGGTGTTAGTGTACTTTAGAGCACAGTAGTTAAGAGCTTTATGAACCGGCGTTAGCCCAAAAAGCTCTTAACTACTGACTTTTTTCTGCGGCTGGAGTTTGGTCGTTAGATTTCTAATGCTCACTTCAGCCACGACTCTAAATACCGGTGTTAGAAAGATCCCATTGAAAAGATAGGATACGCAATTGACGTAAGGGGATCTGCGGTATGGAAAAGTTGTGGCTGGAAAGTGAGCGTTAGACCCTTTCCTGACTAACTCTAAATACCGGCGGTAGCCCAAATCCAGCGTTACCGCCCAACTCTAAATCTAGGCCAGTATGATCTGAAGTATCATGTGGGCACATCTAATATATGACCTACAGAGCCATGGGTCAAATCTGAGATCTTATGTGGGCATACAGATAACAGGAGCTGCACGGCCGGGGGTCTGATCTGAGGTCTTATGGGGACATACATATAACAGGAGCTGCAGGGCCAGGGGTCTGATTTGATGTCTAATGTGGGCATACGGATAACAGGAGCTGCAGGGCCAGGGGTCTGATCTGAGGTCTGATGTGGACATATGGATAACAGGAGCTGCAGGGCCAAGGGTCTGATCTGAGGTCTTATGGGGACATATGCATAACAGGAGCTGCAGGGCCATGGGTCAAATCTGAGATCTAATGTGGGCATACAGATATCAGGAGCTGCAGGGCCAGGGGTCTGATCTGAGGTCTTATGGGGACATATGCATAACAGGAGCTGCAGGGCCATGGGTCAAATCTGAGATCTAATGTGGGCATACAGATAACAGGAGCTGCAGGGCCAGGGGTCTGATCTGAGGTCTTATGGGGACATATGCATAACAGGAGCTGCAGGGCCATGGGTCAAATCTGAGATCTAATGTGGGCATACAGATAACAGGAGCTGCAGGGCCAGGGGTCTGATCTGAGGTCTAATGGGGACATACGGATAACAGGAGCTGCAGGGCCAGGGGTCTGATCTGAGGTCTAATGTGGGCATACGGATAACAGGAGCTGCAGGGCCAAGGGTCTGATCTGAAGTCTAATGTGGGCATACGGATAACAGGAGCTGCAGGGTCAGGGGTCTGATCTGAGGTCTAATGTGGGCATACGGATAACAGGAGCTACAGGGCCAGGGGTCTGCTCTGAGGTCTAATGTGGGCATATAGATGACAGGAGCTGCAGGGCCAGGGGTTTGATGTGGGCATACGGATGACAGGAGCTGCAGGGCCAGGGGTTTGATGTGGGCATATGGATAACAGGCGCTGCAGGGCTAGGGGTCTGATCTGAGGCCTGATATGGGCATATGGATGACAGGAGCTGCAGAGCCACGGGTCTAATGTGGGCCTACGGATACCAGGAGCTGCAGATCCAGGGGTCTGATCTGAGGTCTAATGTGGGTATAAAGATGACAGGAGCTGCAGGGCCAGGGGTCTGATCTGAGGCCTGGCATGTGCATATGGATGACAGGAGCTGTAGGGCCAGGGGTCTGATCTGAGGCCTGACATGGGCATATGGATGACAGGAGCTGCATGGAATGATGACTGATTTGAGGTTTGATGTTGACATATGACTGACTATGACTACAGGGGTCTGATCTGAGGTGTAATGTAGTAATAAAATGCAATGATACTAAAGGCACAGATTTGCAAACCGGCATGCGCGTATCACAAACTGTGCTCTCTAGGCATAGGGAACTGATCTGAAGTACAATATGCACATATTAATGATGACAGTCATGTACAAAGGCCCAGTAAAAATACAGAGAATACTATGAGCAGGTAACAGACCATAAAGGTACTATAGACAGTTCAGTAACAGGCAACTTACTGGAGTGTGGGTGACTGAGGAGCCCCCTTCTGTTTCAGGTCACAGAGCTTTTGCACAAACAGAAACACCTACTGTTCCAATCCATATTATTCACAAATATTAAAAGGACACTGTACTCAACCGTTTTTTTGTCATGTGTATAAAACAACAACATTTGCATTTATATGATGTGTATGCAATTTGTACCTCCAACTAATCCTCATTGGCTGATGAGAACAACTCCTCTTTGGCACAGAGGAGCAAGAACACATTGGTTTATTTAGGACAGGAACATGAGTTTTTCAAACAAACAAGCAAAACATAAATAGAGTTTGAAACAACATATTTTAGATAAATAAATGACAACAATATTTTTTTATTGCAGTTAACATTTTGCACACACGCGCAGTTGTGCTGTAGGGAACGCTACCTATAGAGATCTAAGTTTAGACAAGTCACAGTACAATCTATTTACCAGGTGTATACATTTTAACAGGAGACAGAATAAATCAATACAATCTCAGAACCATTAATGAGCTTAATTAATTATTTACTCTAAACCTCTTTAGAACAATTAGCACCTCCTCCTCTTTAGAGGAAGGAAACATTAATTACCCGTACTCTGTACAGTAAATTACTAAAAGAATTTTCATCAGGGCATACAGCTGTCAGTATATTTATGAAAATCTTAGTAGTGCTATCCAAATAATATATATAAGTTTATGGCAGGGTTATAAACACAATACAAAGAAATAGAAACCCTTATCAACCATGCACCTACTAGACCATACAATTAATATAAATATCTGAATTCTTTTATTTAGTTAATATCCATAAACATATTGAACTATATTTGCAGTAAAAGGAAACTAAATGAAAGTTTATATGCGTAAAACCAACTCTTAAGATATGCTATCCTTCTTACAAAACCCAGAACAATATACCTTCACAATTCAGCCTTATTTATTTAACACAATGGGACTAAAAACCTTTAACATCCAAGCAATACAATTCTAAACAGTGTTTATAAAACAATAGGATAAAATATATATTCTGTTATTTAACTGCAATTTATCCTAATACAAAATTAACCGACAATATCAGAACTTGTATAGATGAGTTACTTAGCCAATTCAGACACAGATTTGAACAAAACCTAGGCTTATAACTACCAATTTAAAATACAATATACTTCACCAATTTTGAACCAATTCGTAGCGGTCTTTAGGTCATCTCATTTGAAAGAAGGTTTTTGCACAAATCAAGGATAAGTTTTAAGCTCCTTGCTGAAGTGAACTTTTTTTTTTTTTCAGGTATATCGCAGCCAAAATCAGATCACTAATTTTCAACAAGTTACAGACAACTCTCTCTTGTGCATTCAACACTCCCATTATATAATCATTGATGACATCATGTGGGTGGCACTACGGGAGCTGACCTTCCCATTGGTTATCTGGGAAGTCTAAATCGGATTGGCCCTTGGAAATTTCATTTTTAACAGCCAGAAAGAACCTTCTGGCTGTAGTTCTCGCAACATAACACCAGGTGGCAGCATACAGTACAACATAGCAATACAATACAGCATTTCTGACATTTTTAAGCAAGTTAATTTTTTTTTTTATAAAATGGTTATTTAATCAGATCACACTCTCTGCATTAATCATATATAACCTCAATTACAGATGGTTAATATTAGGTTATTTTTTTTTTATTATTCTGATACCAAATATGTTATATTATTAACATTTTATTATATCAAGGCAATTTAATACTGCTAATTAGTAGCTTAAAATGCATTACAATTTTATCGGTATCCTGGCATTTACATGTGAATAATAGCTTATTTTTAATTCAGTATTGTACTGTATTCCAAGTGAATCCTGTCTATGTAGATCTGAAATAAGAAAATAAATGTTAATAATCACTTCTCTTCAGGTCCATAAACATCTATTCATGTTTTTAAACACACAGAGGCTAAGTAAGATCTTTTGTGTTTTCAAAACATATACATCATTTCTATGTATATCTGAATTTATTTCCTATATAAATATCCCCTGCAGCAATCATCCACCTAATACAATGTGCTTAATTTTAATATATATATATCATGAATCATAATGTAAGTCATTTGTCTTCACTGTATTATCCTAACATTCTAACTTTTCAGTAACTTCAGTTGCCAGACTTTTTGTCTCATACTCACCACATGGGGTCAATCCATGAGGAGTTGTAAGAGTCTTTAAAACAGCATATTTCCTGTTTAGCCAGAAGTGCAGATGAGTATTTGATTTTATTTGTGTCACCTTCCCCCAAGAGGGGTTTTTGCAGTAAGTCTTCAAATAGAGATTCAGTGAGATAGAACTGTTGTATCACACGTGTCAAATTCCAAAGGGGTCCTTGAACACATTCTTTTCTCACCTCACCAAATGTTCTGAGGTTATAAAAATCTGCATATATAGTCAAATGAATAGGGTCACTGAGCTATTTCCTTTAGAAAAGAAATGTTTGTGTTTCAAAAAGGCTCTACTGATCGTCAATCCTGATAGACGTGTATTAGAAGCTGTGTTCAACAAACTCATGTTTAATTAATCCTGAGTTCTCATCTAACATATACAGTGTATAAAATATACATATATATATATATATATATATATATATATGTACACATATGTAATATTCATCATAATATTCATATACTCTGACATAAATCCCCCTTCCAACTTCAAATAGATGTAGGACACATGTATTTGAATTGGCTTAAAGTCAGTGGTATTTGATGAGGATCAACCGTATACCTCATAGACAGTCTCTTATGAAGAAAGTTTGTTATTTTGAGCTTTCATGTTTATCAGTTAGGCATCTTTAAATTACAGTATGTCTTTAGTGCATTTGGGGATATGACACTTCATTCTCCCTCTATGACTTGTAGTGGGGACCTGGGATGACATGCCCGCAGTTGATTTATATGTACCCATTTATCTATGAAACCTTCATTTTTGGGGATCCGTATTTTATAGGCCACTGGAGATATTTTGTCAGTAATGACAAAAGGACCTTTCCATGAGGGAAGAAATTTCTTCTCCCTAACCTGATCTCTTCCAAAGTTATAAAGATAAACTCTATCATTTATTTCATATTCCTTTTTGGATGTTTTGAGATCATAATAGGTTTTAGTGGCAGTTGCGGCTCTTTCTAAATTCCTTTGAGCAAATGCAAAGGCATGTTGCAGGTGTCTCCTTAGGTTTTCCACATATTGATGTGTATTGGCAGCGTTTATCAAATTTTGGTCTGATGTACGGTACAGCAGATGCTGAGGTAGAACCATTCTTCTACCAGTCATCAGCTCAAAAGGTGACATCTTGGTAGCACTACTTGGAGTTGCTCTTAATGCCATTAAGACTAGAGGTAGTTTTATATCCCAGTCTTTACCTGTTTCACTCACAAACTTTTTGAGGATTTTAACAATGGATTGGTTGTAACGCTCTACACCACCACTTGAGGCAGCTCTATAAGCAATATGGAGCTTTCTTTTAACCCCTAGTATTTTCCACATTTTTGTCATCACTTCGCTAGTGAAGTGGGTCCCCCGATCTGATTCGATTCTTTGGGGCAAACCAAATCTGGAAAATACATGGTTGATGAGCAATGCTGCACATGTTTCAGCACTATTGTTAGGTGCACTAATGCACTCTACCCATTTAGTGAACAGGCATGTCACTGTTAACATGTACTTGTTACCTCTTGATGACCTTGTTACCGGACCAATAAAATCAATTTGTATATCTGACCATGGCATTACCATCCCCCTTTTCTGCAATGGCGCTCTATGCGTTGGTGCAGTGGGTTGGAACTGTGGACAGATTAAACACCCTTGACAGTAGGTTTGAACATCTTTCAACATGTGTGGCCAAAAAGCGTAGTCACGCAATATTTCGTACGTGAGTTTGGCACCGCGATGACCAGATGTGGGAGCATCATGGGCATGTTGAAGCATTAGACCTCTGAACTTGGTGGGTACTACCCACTGTTGGATGCCAGTTTTGGAGGTTCTAATTAACAAACCATCCTGTAATTTGAATTGTGATTTAGATTTTATTAAGATTCTCAGATCTTCTTTGCCAATATAATCATCTTTTGAGATGGGGTTGCTTTCAGGATCTTCTATGTGTTTATAGAAGATGCCTACAATGGGGTCTTCTTTTTGACTAGTGATCAGGTCCTCACTAGGAGAATCCTGACTCCATTGTACCAAGTTAGGCTCACTCTGTTGTTTTGCCTGGTTTCTGGTAATGGCTTCTACCTGAATTGCACCCATTAAGTGTTCAATATTAAGGGGTTCTCCAGTTATGGCTCCTTGTTTGGCTAATGAGTCCGCAAGGTCATTGCCTTCCTTATCAGGACCTAAAACTCTGGAATGACCCTTGGTCTTTTTCCAGTGTATGGTTAAATCATTGGATACTACCAGATTATCAATCTCGCAGAACAATTTGCCATGCTTGACTGGTTTGTTATTGCTTTTCTGCATGCCATTTCTTTTCCAAGTTGGCAAGTATTCAACAAAACTGTCACGCACATAATTTGAGTCAGTTATGATCACAAATTCATGAATACCATGTTCAATAGCCATTTCAATGGTTTTGAAAACAGCAGTTAGTTCTGCAACTTGACTGGATCTTGGTCCAATGTTGAAACCTACAGATATATTTGAGAATCCGTTTGCCCCACTTATACCAATGCCAGCGACTAATCTGCGCTCATTATCAATAGTGGCATGGTAAGAACAACCATCAACATATACCCAAGGTAATGTTTGACAATGGTCCTCATTGTACATTTTATATGGGGAAAGCAATTGTTCTTCCAGAAAATCATCTTCTGATAATTCTTCCCCAGGATCTCTATCAGTACAGTCGTGGAGCTCAGCAAGTCCTTGTGCGACTGGATTCTTTTTATTCTGCTTGTAGCGAATTTCTAATGGCCAGCCTTGCAAGGAAAGAGTCCACGCTGTTATGCGGCTATTAGACAAATTCCCATCTCTTATTCTCTCACTTTGCAAATATAGCAAAGGCTGGTGGGCCGTTTCTACAATAATTTTCTCGCCCTGTATATAGCTGCGGAAATTTTGTAGAGCCCATACAGTAGATAAGAGGGCTTTTTCGCAATCGTTAAACTTTATTTCTACTGGGGATAGATTTTTGCTCGCATAAGCAATGGCTTTGTTCAAATTATCATGCTTTTGGTATAACACAGCACTCATGCTTATATCTGTGTAACCTGTCTCTAAGAAGAAAGGTTTACCACCTTCAGGGTACGCTAAGCAAGGTGCTTGAGTGAGTTTTCTCTTCAGCTCTCTGATGGCTGTCTCTTGAGACTCACTCCAGTGCCATTTCACATCCTTCTTTAGAAGAAGTAGTAGTGGTTTAGCTAATTCCGCATAATTATCAATGAATTTGCGAGAATAATTCGTCATACCCAGGAATGATCTCAATTCCTTTAAGTTAGTTGGGTTTTTAGAATTCACTATAGCTTCCACCTTTTTCTTCTGGGGATTTAATCCATCAGAGGTAACTTCATGTCCCAAGAAGTTTACACGAGTGCGGCACCATTGAGCTTTTTGCAGGGATAATTTGACACCTGCCCTTTTAAGTTGGCTGAGGACGTGTTTAAGCTCTGCAATGTGTTTTTCAAAGTCTGTGCTTTTGATTAAAACATCATCAACATAAGATAAGGTCCCCCTTTCCAGTGCGTCAGGCATAGCCTTATGCATGAATACAGCAAATTCATGTCCAGAATTTATGTATCCAAATGGAAGTCTCTGGAATGCATACTGAACCTTTTGGAAGGAGAATGCTAGCTTATATTGGTCCTCTTCATGTACCTTTATGGTCCAATATCCCTGTGCACAATCAATGGCAGTGAATATTTTGGATCCCTGCATTTGTGCTAGGCACTGGTCAATGTATGGTACAGGCCAGCCAGACATGTATACTCGTTTGTTTAGCTGTCTTAAGTCAGCACACAAACGCCATTGTCCATTGGGCTTAAGGACACCTAGAATAGGATTATTATAAGAGCTGTGCACCTGTCTGATAATACCTCTTTCTTCCAAATTCCTTATGATCTCTGCAAGAGAATCATATGAGGCTAAGGGAAGTCTGTATTGTTTGACAAATACAGGTGGTGCATCGGGATCTGTTTGTATTCTTGCAATGTGCAAGTCTGTAGTACCACAGTCATAAGAATCCTTAGCAAAAATATCCTTGTACTCCATCAGGAGTTCTCGCAGCTGTTGGCGTTCATCATCGCTGGAACAGCCATTAGCTAAGGATATTTGCTCTTCGACTATTTGCTGAAATCCTGGAAAGATTTCAGGCTGTCCTATTTCATAGGCTTCTTCCAACCTAGAGGTGAGATCCCCTTGATTATAATTTACATTGCTCCCATGACTCTGGGTATTGGGGTAATCTTGCTGTTTGATTGGCTGATCAAACACTAGAGAGGCTTCTTCAATTTTACAGATGCCTTCCTCTGAGCTGAAGGGATAAATAGACTGAACATTAAATAGACCCTCTGGCATAGATGCAAAGGATTGTTCTATTAATTGTTCTTCAGTTAGGTATCCTTCAGGTATTAGCCCAATTACATTATTCTGGAATCCAAAAGTGTAATAACTTGATTCCAGTGCATATCCTATGGTAGTTCCCTTGGATAATGTTATATCCTGTGGGGTCATGTTATGCACAATAATATGTATTGGAACAGTTCCAATATTCACCATAGGAGTGTAAGTCACTGTGACACCTAGATTTTGTATTCTATGGGAGAGGCAAATCAGTGTTTCAGAAGTTTTTAATTTCTGACCTCTCTTTACCTGTAAGGGTAACAGAAATTTATCAGCCCCAGCAGGAATTATAACATCGCTAGATACCTGCATATTCACAGCATATGGCAATTGCTGGTTTGATTTCAGGGCTGCATTTTCATCCTGAAATACTTCAGGGTCCCCCTTTAACCTGCTCCAGAGGCAAGAATTAATCAAATCTATTTGTATGGCATATCTATGTAAGATATCATTGCCAATGTATATTTGATTATGGGGAGTATTTAAAACTAAAAACAGGTGCTTCGCTGACTTATTACCAATAGAGATAGATAATAAGCACTTAGCTGTGATGTTATAGCTTTCAGACCTGTCATCCAGGCCGTTGACACAGTGGTCTTGGGGAGAAAGATATTTAATCACTTTAGGTTCAGCTATTTGCGCTAATAAACCTTCGCTTATATAGCTAGCTTCCTGTTTTAAATTTATTTTAGCATACTTGGTTTTACCAAGGTCATGTACTTGTATAGGGATAAATAGATCCTCTTTAACTCTCTCAATCCCTGTGAGGTATTGAGCATGGTCTCCCCCTTTAGGGATTTTAGGATCCCCTTTGTGGAGTGATATGGTTAATATATCGCCATCTAGGGAGATATTTGCTATCTTTCCGGGCGAAATTTTAAAAGTATTACCATCAGAGCCACTAAAAGGAGTCTGGTCATCTATTTGTAGAATAGTGATTTCAGGTACAGAGTTATTCCTGAAATGAATCTCCACAGCATCTGGTTTCTCTTCCACCACGTGACAGCTATGTCGGGCGTGAGATATACCAGATTTTTCATAATTGATAGGCCGTTTAACTTGCGACCAAATTACATTATTTATGCAATCAATTATGGTGCTTAATCGTTTCAGGAGATCACTACCAATAATTAAACGATCAGTTGGCAGATCCACTATAATGACAGGGTGTCTTATGACCCTGTTCCCCAATTTAAATTTTAACCAGGCAGTACCGTAAACTTTTAGGGAGTCACCCCCAACACCTATTAGAGAACCGTCAAATTCTTTTATTTTAGGTTTGTGGGGTGTTAGCTCATTTAGCTGTGTGTAGTATCTGTGGGATAAGATAGTTGCCTGTGACCCAGTGTCAATTAATCCCCTGATAGGGTTGGAGACTGAATCTTGCAGCTCAACTAGTACATAATATCTTCCTGCAGTTTCTATCATTTCACACATAAAATTTGCATTCTCATACATTTGTGGGCTTCGCCACGTATTACCTGAGTTTGCCATGCTTTCCGATGCAGAAGAAGCTTCATACCTACCTGTTTCCTCTATGACAGGGTCGGCTGGATTCTTTTGTACTGCATCTGTGGAAGCAAGGTTAAGAGAGAGCTGCAAAGGAAGAGATTTGTTAACTTTTTCCGGCTGATGTCGCTCATTGTCACAGCTAATTTGTCCGTTTCCGGTCTGTGGGGAGATAACATGATTAGTATCATTGATATTTATTACTACATTTTGTATATCTCTCCCCTCCCCTTCAGGTGATACTGCAGTATTTATGACTGTGCCTGTGGTCCACTGCTGACCACTGGCTGTACCCCTAAAAAAGTATTGTTCGGTTGCTGAGCCGTAGATTTTTGACTCATATTAGCGATTTGTTCGCTCAACCGATTTAATTGGGTAAACAGCATATCTACCTGATTGTACAAGTTACCTCTACCCCTGGGCCTATCTCTTGGTGCCCCATTGTACTGATTCCTGGACCATTGGGTTCCCTCAGAATCAGGGCCACTATTTCTATTTTGGCGTGGTTGCCCCTGGGGTTCAGCTTGTTCAGCATTAGTACTTTGGGGAGCATTATATACCTGGGGTGTCTGGTTACCCTGAGAATATCTTCGCCGTCTATTGTATCTACCCTTGCGCGGATACCAATTATTCGGTGAGTATTCTCTTTGTGAGTAATTATTCACCTGATTATGTCCCCCACTTTGGTTATAGTCTCCCTGCGCCTCAACCTGTGTAGGGGGAGGGGCAGAATTAAACCTCTGTGGAGATGGCCTGTTTTGACTGGCCACCTCTGCATAAGTCCTCTTGTTAGACTCCAAATTGAGGGGTTTAGGTGACACCCTAGTTTCTGCTACAATTTTGGGTTTTGATTCCTTTTTAACCCCCTGCTCACTGGACTGCTGAATAGAGTATAATTTTGTACTCTCTTTGATCAGCCATTCCAATGAGCAGTCCTCATCAAAATCTCTAGCTAAGTTAATTTTGATGGGTGTAGGCAGTGCTTCAAAAAATAAATTTACAAATTCTGAGCCGTCAAATTTGGGATTATCTTCAGCCATACTGTACGCATTTTTCAATACAGAAAGGAATTCGATTGGACTCTGATTCGCACGACACTTTAAACCATATACCGCTATCTTCGCAGCAGTTTTAGTGCGATATTGCCCGAATTCTTTTCTGCATTGTCGTTTTACCCCATTCCAGGAATGAATATTCATATCCTTTAGTGAGGCAAAGAATTTGTGATGCTTACTGTCAAATACCCAAGGTAGAAATTCAATTTTCAATTTCTCACTTGTAACATTCATTATAGCTAACGCATTTTCAAAAGCCTGTAAATGATCAATTACAGATGTTGTTCCCTTATTGGAGAATATAGGTACTGCGCGTTGTACGAAGGTGATTATTTTATGGGAATCATAGACTTTATCAGACTTATTTTGGGACTCTCTGTTAGAGTTTCCCTCCCCCGCATCAGCTGCGCTACAGCTGTCCTCTGGATTTACATCCTGAGGGGATTGTCTATTTGGGAAATCTACTTCTGACCCGTTAGGGGTCATTTGTCTATGTTGTTCTATATATTTTCGTACCTCGTCCCTGACGCGTTCGCTAAAGGAGTTAGCATTATCTGTATTATTCTCATTGCTAATATAGGGGTTTTCATTATGGCGATATGACCTTTTTAAATCGCTTAATTCTCTCTGGCTTTGCGCAAGCTGTTTATTTAAATCTTGTATCTGCGCGATTAAGTCCATATTGTGCTTATCTAAGGTGGCTAGGTTTTGGGCAAATTCATCCATTTTATTTTTGGCTATTTTTAAACCCTCTTCGCGTCTGCGCGAGGAACGAATACTATTTTCTAGCTCCTGTATTTGCAATCGTTTGTCCGTGACACAAAACGACATTTCGTCAATTATGCATATTAAAAGGGGCCAGGATTTTAGTATTAGTTCGTCTCGCTTTTTGGGAGCTTCGCATTGATTAATCATTAATAATTCCTGGAAGAATTCATTCTCTTCATTCCACATATTATTATTAACGGTAATATTTTTAGCCCTAGTTTCAAGCATATCCATAAAATCATTTAATTCACCCGCAATATTAAACTTCCCTTTAAGGTAACTTAAGATATCTTTCTTAAGGACCTGACCTTTAGTAATAGGTATGGTTATGGGACCAATTTCATTGCTATGTATAGAATTAAATGAGTCACTTCTGGCTACAGACATTATTGTATTGGTTTAGTATTTATTTAACTAAAACGCTAATACAATTTTTGCCAATAAAAAGAGAGAAGGAAAAATTTTATATTTCAAAAAAAATATTATTAATTTTGAAATATGAAAAATTAATATTCCGAAATATGAAAAAATTAATATTTTTGATTTATTTTGAAAATATGAAAAATTAATATTTTTGACCAATTTTGAAATATGAAAAATTAATATTTTTATTAATTTTTCAAAATTAATCTTTAATAATATTTCAAGATGTTAATGTCAATCTCGAAATATGAAAATTAATATTTCAACTTTTAAAAAAAAAATATATCTTCAAAATATTAATATCGAAATATGAATTTTTTTCTCTTTTATAATAATTTCTATTTACTTACAAATATATTATATCAATTATGATGGATATTATTAAATCTCATGCAATGCCTCCAATTATTATGTCAGTATATTTATGAAAATCTTAGTAGTGCTATCCAAATAATATATATAAGTTTATGGCAGGGTTATAAACACAATACAAAGAAATAGAAACCCTTATCAACCATGCACCTACTAGACCATACAATTAATATAAATATCTGAATTCTTTTATTTAGTTAATATCCATAAACATATTGAACTATATTTGCAGTAAAAGGAAACTAAATGAAAGTTTATATGCGTAAAACCAACTCTTAAGATATGCTATCCTTCTTACAAAACCCAGAACAATATACCTTCACAATTCAGCCTTATTTATTTAACACAATGGGACTAAAAACCTTTAACATCCAAGCAATACAATTCTAAACAGTGTTTATAAAACAATAGGATAAAATATATATTCTGTTATTTAACTGCAATTTATCCTAATACAAAATTAACCGACAATATCAGAACTTGTATAGATGAGTTACTTAGCCAATTCAGACACAGATTTGAACAAAACCTAGGCTTATAACTACCAATTTAAAATACAATATACTTCACCAATTTTGAACCAATTCGTAGCGGTCTTTAGGTCATCTCATTTGAAAGAAGGTTTTTGCACAAATCAAGGATAAGTTTTAAGCTCCTTGCTGAAGTGAACTTTTTTTTTTTTTCAGGTATATCGCAGCCAAAATCAGATCACTAATTTTCAACAAGTTACAGACAACTCTCTCTTGTGCATTCAACACTCCCATTATATAATCATTGATGACATCATGTGGGTGACACTACGGGAGCTGACCTTCCCATTGGTTATCTGGGAAGTCTAAATCGGATTGGCCCTTGGAAATTTCATTTTTAACAGCCAGAAAGAACCTTCTGGCTGTAGTTCTCGCAACATAACACCAGGTGGCAGCATACAGTACAACATAGCAATACAATACAGCATTTCTGACATTTTTAAGCAAGTTAATTTTTTTTTTTATAAAATGGTTATTTAATCAGATCACACTCTCTGCATTAATCATATATAACCTCAATTACAGATGGTTAATATTAGGTTATTTTTTTTTTATTATTCTGATACCAAATATGTTATATTATTAACATTTTATTATATCAAGGCAATTTAATACTGCTAATTAGTAGCTTAAAATGCATTACAATTTTATCGGTATCCTGGCATTTACATGTGAATAATAGCTTATTTTTAATTCAGTATTGTACTGTATTCCAAGTGAATCCTGTCTATGTAGATCTGAAATAAGAAAATAAATGTTAATAATCACTTCTCTTCAGGTCCATAAACATCTATTCATGTTTTTAAACACACAGAGGCTAAGTAAGATCTTTTGTGTTTTCAAAACATATACATCATTTCTATGTATATCTGAATTTATTTCCTATATAAATATCCCCTGCAGCAATCATCCACCTAATACAATGTGCTTAATTTTAATATATATATATCATGAATCATAATGTAAGTCATTTGTCTTCACTGTATTATCCTAACATTCTAACTTTTCAGTAACTTCAGTTGCCAGACTTTTTGTCTCATACTCACCACATGGGGTCAATCCATGAGGAGTTGTAAGAGTCTTTAAAACAGCATATTTCCTGTTTAGCCAGAAGTGCAGATGAGTATTTGATTTTATTTGTGTCACCTTCCCCCAAGAGGGGTTTTTGCAGTAAGTCTTCAAATAGAGATTCAGTGAGATAGAACTGTTGTATCACACGTGTCAAATTCCAAAGGGGTCCTTGAACACATTCTTTTCTCACCTCACCAAATGTTCTGAGGTTATAAAAATCTGCATATATAGTCAAATGAATAGGGTCACTGAGCTATTTCCTTTAGAAAAGAAATGTTTGTGTTTCAAAAAGGCTCTACTGATCGTCAATCCTGATAGACGTGTATTAGAAGCTGTGTTCAACAAACTCATGTTTAATTAATCCTGAGTTCTCATCTAACATATACAGTGTATAAAATATACATATATATATATATATATATATATATATATGTACACATATGTAATATTCATCATAATATTCATATACTCTGACACAGCTCTGTGTCATTTTGCTGTTCTTTTATTCACAGATTTAGTTTGCAGTTCTATAAAATATGACCATATGCACCCTCAAAGTGCACGGGGCATGAGTGCTTAGACTGCATGAATAATGTATTTTTATTCCCTAGCTCAGAGCAGAGAGGCTGCTTTATCCTTGACAAATGACAAAAAGAAGACAAGATAAGTCTTCACTTTATTCCGCATACCAAACTGAATCTGGAAGTGACATATTCCGGTAATCCAAATATGTTATGTACATCTTATATGGAACAGACTTGTACCTAATAGTACTGCAAATAGGTAGCAGTTGTTTTACATTTCCCAAGAAACAATACATTATTATCTTTTATTTGCACAGGGTATATGATTTTTGAAGCATACAATACACTTATATAGACCTGGATTCTATTCTATCGACATGCTCCTATAAAATGCCAAGCATGGCTTATCATGGAATTGACAAATGCAAACCTATGTGAGAACCTTATGGTGACCTACCTCACAATACCCAGAGACCATACAAAATGTGGAAGCTAGTGAATTAGGGGGATCAGGGGAGAGAGTCATAGTAGATCAGGTTTGAGTCACATCATTCAAGAGTCTGGTAGGGCGGTGCTAGTATAGAGGAAAATGGGGGTAGGTTTAGAAGTTCTCAGCAATCCAGGAGGGACAGCAGGCAGAACTCCCAAAATATGTAAGTCCCACAGAATACAGCACAGTTGAAAACTCTGCAATGATCCTTTTTATGATTAGGTTTTTAAATGAATTTGTGGCACAATTATACCCCTATACATTCCACAGTACAGTGATCAATAAAGTGCAGGCTTTTACATAGAAGACAAGGCAAGTGCGCTGACTAAGGTCGCTCTTCACAGGCAGTGCTCCTTTAAACCGTTGCCCGGGGATATGCTTATAAGGTGAGGCTGGAGGAGAAGACAGTTTGCCAATATGCTATCTCCGCTTGTCAGCTGTGGTGGATCTGCGAGTGCAGTGCTTATTGCAGGTCTTAGCAGCTAACAATCTGGATGCATCTGTGCACTGCTTGGATCAGCTTGTGATGTCTAATCATAAACTCTCAGTGCTAATGTATGTTAGATACTATTAGCTAGCTGTCTCTGCATTCATGTGATGTCTAATCATAAACTCTCAGTGCTAATGTATGTTAGTTACTAATAGCTAGCTTTATCTGCATTCATGTGATGTCTAATCATTAACTCTCAGTGCTAATGTTAGCTACTAATAGCTAGCTTTCTCTGCATTCATGTGATGTCTAATCATAAACTCTCAGTGCTAATGTATGTTAGCTACTAATAGCTAGCTTTCTCTGCATTCATGTGATGTCTAATCATAAACTCTCAGTGCTAATGTATGTTAGATACTAATAGCTAGCTTTCTCTGCATTCATGTGATGTCTAATCATAAACTCTCAGCGCTAATGTATGTTAGATACTAATAGCTTTCTCTGCATTCATGTGATGTCTAATCATAAACTCTCAGTGCTAATGTATGTTAGCTAATAATAGCTAGCTTTCTCTGCATTCATGTGATGTCTAATCATAAACTCTCAGTGCTAATGTATGTTAGATACTAATAGCTAGCTTTCTCTGCATTCATGTGATGTCTAATCATAAACTCTCAGCGCTAATGTATGTTAGATACTAATAGCTAGCTTTATCTGCATTCATGTGATGTCTAATCATAAACTCTCAGCGCTAAGGTATGTTAGTTACTAATAGCTAGCTGTCTGTGCATTCATGTGATGTCTAATCATAAACTCTCAGCGCTAATGTATGTTAGTTACTAATAGCTAGCTTTCTCTGCATTCATGTGATGTCTAATCATAAACTCTCAGCGCTAATGTATGTTAGATACTAATAGCTAGCTTTCTCTGCATTCATGTGATGTCTAATCATAAACTCTCAGCGCTAATGTATGTTAGTTACTAATAGCTAGCTTTCTCTGCATTCATGTGATGTCTAATCATAAACTCTCAGCGCTAATGTATGTTAGATACTAATAGCTAGCTTTATCTGCATTCATGTGATGTCTAATCATAAACTCTCAGCGCTAAGGTATGTTAGTTACTAATAGCTAGCTGTCTGTGCATTCATGTGATGTCTAATCATAAACTCTCAGTGCTAATGTATGTTAGATACTAATAGGTAGCTGTCTCTGCATTTATGTGATGTCTAATCATAAACGCTCAGCGCTAATGTATGTTAGCTACTATTAGCTAGCTGTCTCTGCATTCATGTGATGTCTAATCATAAACTCTCAGCGCTAAGGTATGTTAGCTACTAATAGCTAGCTTTCTCTGCATTCATGTGATGTCTAATCATAAACGCTCAGCGCTAATGTATGTTAGTTACTAATAGCTAGCTTTCTCTGCATTCATGTGATGTCTAATCATAAACTCTCAGCGCTAATGTATGTTAGTTACTAATATCTAGCTTTCTCTGCATTCATGTGATGTCTAATCATAAACTCTCAGCGCTAATGTATGTTAGTTACTAATAGCTAGCTTTGTCTGCATTCATGTGATGTCTAATCATAAACTCTCAGCACTAATGTATGTTAGCTACTAATAGCTAGCTTTCTTTGCATTTATGTGATGTCTAATCATAAACTCTCAGTGATAATGTATGTTAGCTACTAATAGCTAGCTGTCTCTGCATTCATGTGATGTCTAATCATAAACTCTCAGTGCTAATGTATGTTAGCTACTAATTGCTAACTTTCTCTGCATTCATGTGATGTCTAATCATAAACTCTCAGCGCTAATGTATGTTAGCTACTAATAGCTAGCTTTATCTGCATTCATGTGATATCTAATCATAAACTCTCGGCGCTAATGTATGTTAGCTACTAATAGCTAGCTTTATCTGCATTCATGTGATATCTAATCATAAACTCTCAGTGCTAATGTACGTTAGTTACTAATAGCTTTATCTGCATTCATGTGATATCTAATCATAAACTCTCAGCGCTAATGTATGTTAGCTAATAATAGCTAGCTTTCTCTGCATTCATGTGATGTCTAATCATAAACTCTCAGTGCTAATGTATGTTAGCTACTAATAGCTAGCTTTCTCTGCATTCATGTGATGTCTAATCATAAACTCTCAGTGCTAATGTATGTTAGCTACTAATAGCTAGCTTTCTCTGCATTCATGTGATGTCTAATCATAAACTCTCAGCGCTAATGTATGTTAGTTACTAATAGCTTTCTCTGCATTCATGTGATGTCTAATCATAAACTCTCAGCGCTAATGTATGTTAGTTACTAATAGCTAGCTTTCTCTGCATTCATGTGATGTCTAATCATAAACTCTCAGCGCTAATGTATGTTAGTTACTAATAGCTAGCTTTGTCTGCATTCATGTGATGTCTAATCATAAACTCTCAGTGCTAATATATGTTAGCTGCTAATAGATAGCTTTCTTTGCATTCATGTGATGTCTAATCATAAACTCTCAGCGCTAATGTATGTTAGCTACTAATAGCGAGCTTTCTCTGCATTCATGTGATGTCTAATCATAAACTCTCAGCGCTAATGTATGTTAGCTACTAATATCTAGCTGTCTCTGCATTCATGTGATGTCTAATCATAAACTCTCAGCGCTAATGTATGTTAGCTACTAATAGCTAGCTTTCTCTGCATTCATGTGATGTCTAATCATAAACGCTCAGCGCTAATGTATGTTAGCTACTAATAGCTAGCTGTCTGTGCATTCATGTGATGTCTAATCATAAACTCTCAGCGCTAATGTATGTTAGATACTAATAGCTAGCTTTCTCTGCATTCATGTGATGTCTAATCATAAACTCTCAGTGCTAATGTATGTTAGTTACTAATAGCTAGCTTTATCTGCATTCATGTGATATCTAATCATAAACTCTCAGTGCTAATGTATGTTTGTTACTAATAGCTTTATCTGAATTCATGTGATATCTAATCATAAACTCTCAGCGCTAATGTATGTTAGCTACTAATAGCTAGCTTTCTCTGCATTCATGTGATGTCTAATCATAAACTCTCAGCGCTAATGTATGTTAGCTAATAATAGCTAGCTTTCTCTGCATTCATGTGATGTCTAATCATAAACTCTCAGCGCTAATGTATGTTAGTTACTAATAGCTAGCTTTCTCTGCATTCATGTGATGTCTAATCATAAACTCTCAGCGCTAATGTATGTTAGATACTAATAGCTAGCTTTGTCTGCATTCATGTGATGTCTAATCATAAACTCTCAGTGCTAATGTATGTTAGCTACTAATAGCTAGCTGTCTCTGCATTCATGTGATGTCTAATCATAAACTCTCAGCGCTAATGTATGTTAGCTAATAATAGCTAGCTGTCTCTGCATTTATGTGATGTCTAATCATAAACGCTCAGCGCTAATGTATGTTAGCTACTATTAGCTAGCTGTCTCTGCATTCATGTGATGTCTAATCATAAACTCTCAGCGCTAAGGTATGTTAGCTACTAATAGCTAGCTTTCTCTGCATTCATGTGATGTCTAATCATAAACGCTCAGCGCTAATGTATGTTAGTTACTAATAGCTAGCTTTCTCTGCATTCATGTGATGTCTAATCATAAACTCTCAGCGCTAATGTATGTTAGTTACTAATATCTAGCTTTCTCTGCATTCATGTGATGTCTAATCATAAACTCTCAGCGCTAATGTATGTTAGTTACTAATAGCTAGCTTTGTCTGCATTCATGTGATGTCTAATCATAAACTCTCAGCACTAATGTATGTTAGCTACTAATAGCTAGCTTTCTTTGCATTTATGTGATGTCTAATCATAAACTCTCAGTGATAATGTATGTTAGCTACTAATAGCTAGCTGTCTCTGCATTCATGTGATGTCTAATCATAAACTCTCAGTGCTAATGTATGTTAGCTACTAATTGCTAACTTTCTCTGCATTCATGTGATGTCTAATCATAAACTCTCAGCGCTAATGTATGTTAGCTACTAATAGCTAGCTTTATCTGCATTCATGTGATATCTAATCATAAACTCTCGGCGCTAATGTATGTTAGCTACTAATAGCTAGCTTTATCTGCATTCATGTGATATCTAATCATAAACTCTCAGTGCTAATGTACGTTAGTTACTAATAGCTTTATCTGCATTCATGTGATATCTAATCATAAACTCTCAGCGCTAATGTATGTTAGCTAATAATAGCTAGCTTTCTCTGCATTCATGTGATGTCTAATCATAAACTCTCAGTGCTAATGTATGTTAGCTACTAATAGCTAGCTTTCTCTGCATTCATGTGATGTCTAATCATAAACTCTCAGCGCTAATGTATGTTAGTTACTAATAGCTTTCTCTGCATTCATGTGATGTCTAATCATAAACTCTCAGCGCTAATGTATGTTAGTTACTAATAGCTAGCTTTCTCTGCATTCATGTGATGTCTAATCATAAACTCTCAGCGCTAATGTATGTCAGTTACTAATAGCTAGCTTTGTCTGCATTCATGTGATGTCTAATCATAAACTCTCAGTGCTAATATATGTTAGCTGCTAATAGATAGCTTTCTTTGCATTCATGTGATGTCTAATCATAAACTCTCAGCGCTAATGTATGTTAGCTACTAATAGCGAGCTTTCTCTGCATTCATGTGATGTCTAATCATAAACTCTCAGCGCTAATGTATGTTAGATACTAATAGCTAGCTTTCTCTGCATTCATGTGATGTCTAATCATAAACTCTCAGTGCTAATGTATGTTAGCTACTAATATCTAGCTGTCTCTGCATTCATGTGATGTCTAATCATAAACTCTCAGCGCTAATGTATGTTAGCTACTAATAGCTAGCTTTCTCTGCATTCATGTGATGTCTAATCATAAACTCTCAGCGCTAAGGTATGTTAGTTACTAATAGCTAGCTGTCTGTGCATTCATGTGATGTCTAATCATAAACTCTCAGCGCTAATGTATGTTAGATACTAATAGCTAGCTTTCTCTGCATTCATGTGATTTCTAATCATAAACTCTCAGTGCTAATGTATGTTAGTTACTAATAGCTAGCTTTATCTGCATTCATGTGATATCTAATCATAAACTCTCAGTGCTAATGTATGTTAGTTACTAATAGCTTTATCTGAATTCATGTGATATCTAATCATAAACTCTCAGCGCTAATGTATGTTAGCTACTAATAGCTAGCTTTCTCTGCATTCATGTGATGTCTAATCATAAACTCTCAGCGCTAATGTATGTTAGCTAATAATAGCTAGCTTTCTCTGCATTCATGTGATGTCTAATCATAAACTCTCAGCGCTAATGTATGTTAGTTACTAATAGCTAGCTTTCTCTGCATTCATGTGATGTCTAATCAAAAACTCTCAGCGCTAATGTATGTTAGCTACTAGTAGCTAGCTGTCTCTGCATTCATGTGATGTCTAATCATAAACTCTCAGCGCTAAGGTATGTTAGATACTAATAGCTAACTTTCTCTGGATTTTTGTGATTTCTAATCATAAACTCTCAGTGCTAATGTATGTTAGATACTAATAGCTAGCTGTCTCTGCATTCATGTGATGTCTAATCATAAACTCTCAGTGCTAATGTATGTTAGATACTAATAGCTAGCTGTCTCTGCATTCATGTGATGTCTAATCATAAACTCTCAGCGCTAATGTATGTTAGTTACTAATAGCTAGCTTTCTCTGCATTCATGTGATGTCTAATCATAAACTCTCAGCGCTAATGTATGTTAGTTACTAATAGCTAACTTTCTCTGCATTCATGTGATGTCTAATCATAAACTCTCAGTGCTAATGTATGTTAGCTACTAATAGCTAGCTTTCTCTGCATTCATGTGATGTCTAATCATAAACTCTCAGTGCTAATGTATGTTAGCTACTAATAGCTTGCTTTCTCTGCATTTATGTGATGTCTAATCATAAACTCTCAGCGCTAAGATATGTTAGTTACTAATAGCTAGCTTTCTCTGCATTCGTGTGATGTCTAATCATAAACTCTCAGTGCTAAGGTATGTTAGTTACTAATAGCTAGCTGTCTCTGCATTCATGTGATGTCTAATCATAAACTCTCGGCGCTAATGTATGTTAGTTACTAATAGCTAGCTTTCTCTGCATTCGTGTGATGTCTAATCATAAACTCTCAGCACTAATGTATGTTAGCTACTAATTGCTAACTTTCTCTGCATTTATGTGATGTCTAATCATAAACTCTCAGTGCTAATGTATGTTAGCTACTAATAGCTAGCTGTCTCTGCATTCATGTGATGTCTAATCATAAACTCTCAGTGCTAATGTATGTTAGCTACTAATAGCTAGCTTTCTCTGCATTCATGTGATGTCTAATCATAAACTCTCAGTGCTAATGTATGTTAGCTACTAATAGCTAGCTGTTTCTGCATTCATGTGATGTCTAATCATAAACTCTCAGTGCTAATGTATGTTAGCTACTAATAGCTAGCTTTCTCTGCATTCATGTGATGTCTAATCATAAACTCTTGGCACTAATGTATGTTAGCTACTAATAGCTAGCTTGCTCTGCATTCATGTGATGTCTAATCATAAACTCTCAGTGCTAATATATGTTAGCTACTAATAGCTAGCTGTCTCTGCATTCATGTGATGTCTAATCATAAACTCTCAGCGCTAATGTATGTTAGCTACTAACAGCTAGCTTTCTCTGCATTCATGTGATGTCTAATCATAAACTCTCAGCGCTAATGTATGTTAGCTACTAATAGCTAGCTTTCTCTGCATTCATGTGATGTCTAATCATAAACTCTCAGCACTAATGTATGTTAGCTACTAATAGCTAGCTGTCTCTGCATTCATGAACCCACGGAGTAAATAGTAAACGGACACTTAAAAAGTTTCATTACTTGAATGATGGTAATTACTTTATGTTGTTGCATGTGAAGGACAGTGATTGTTTCAAAGTGTATTCTTCTGTCCCTCCCTTCCCCTCTCCCTTCTATCCCTTTCTCCCTCCCTTCCTCCCTCAACTCCCTTCCTCCCTCAACTCCCTTCTTATTTCTTTCCCTCCCTCCCTTCTTTCCCTCCATCCCTTCTTTGCCTCCCTGCCTTCTTTCTCTCAAATTCCTCCCTTGCTCCCTTCTTTCACTCCTTTCTTTCCCTCCCACCCCCTTTTCTCCTCTCCCTCTCCACTTTTCTCTTCTCTCTCTCTCTCTCTCTCTCTCTCTCTCTCTCTCTCTCTCTCTCCCTTTTTACCTTTCCTTTCCCTCCCTTTTCTCCCCTCCTCTTCTTTTCTCTGCCTTCTCTCAGGGAGAAAATGGTATGAGATGCATAATGCAAATAAAAAACATTTTACACACTGACCCAAGGCAGCAGATGTTTGAGTGCCTAGGGCAGCACAAAACCTAAATACGCCACTGATCACAAGAGAAGGAAGCAAATTAAATAATAGAAGTAAATTGGAAAGTTGTTTAACATTGTATGTTCTGTCTAAATCATGAATGTCTAATTATGACTTTACTGTTCCTTTAAGAGCGCTGCTACTTAAAGAGACATGAAACCCCAATTTTTTATTTTATGATACAGATAGAGCATGCAATTTTAATTATTTTTCCACTTTATTTCTATTATCAGAATTGCTTCATTCTCTTGGTAACCTTTGTTAATGGAGCAGTGAGCCTACATAGGTTTACTCTTCAACAAAAGATACCAAGAGAATTAATCAAATGTGATATCAAAAGTAGCTTTAAGTATCATGAGATTAATCAGAGTATTCTACATTCAATGATTGGTTAGTTCAGAGCACAAACAAAGGGATCCAGGAACATGGATTTCACAAGACATTTCAAGAGGTATATTCTTGGAGTACCCTCTATTTGAAAAACCTTTTAAATTGTGCTAACAAAATGCAGTGTTAAATTATTTTAAAGCATATCTTTTGCAATGCAGTGTTTAATTGATGTGAGTTTAATGTATCATACAAAATGCATCCTCAATGCACAAATATACACAATATTTTATCTCATACGGTATAAGTTGAGTGGATTTTATTTTGTAAGGCGTATGGTTTGAAACAGCCTATGTGAATAATGAATTACTAAGTACTTTCCCCTTTAGGGAACATTTCAACACTTTACAGTGAAAAGTTTAAATGTTGTAATCAGAATGTCACAATGCAGCAAATGTTGGCAATTAAACCGTAAGTTTGACTAAAAACGTTACAATAAAACTATGGATTTAGGTGATTGATTGAATAACACTGCCAATGTTGCAGGCTACAATACTAAGTCCCCAGAGTTCAGATATTAATACATACAGTTGTTTTTGTTTAATAAAAAGTTTTAAAAAAGAGATCAAATCACAATTTTAAGATATGAAACATATACAAAATTTAAATATGATCACAGGAATGTTAATGTATGATTATAGAGGAGGGTCTGTTTTTTATAAAACAACTCAAATTGATATAAAGTTATTAATTTCACATCTGATGGACTGGTACTAACACATTAGGCTGTCATTTACTATATAGAATTAAACTATATTGATTAACTAGCTGTCACTTTTACTTTGGCTGCATATCTTCTATTTCCATTAATGAGATTGTACTTTTTGGGCTAATATATATATGTGTGTGTGTATATATGTGTGTACATATGTGTGTGTGTATGTATGTGTGTATCTATGTGTGTTCATATGTTTGTGTGTGTATGTGTGTATATATGTGTGTACATATGTGTGAGTGTATGTATATGTGTGTGTGTGCACACATATGTATGTATATGTGTATATGTATGTATGTACATATGTGTGTGTATGTATATGTGTATCTATGTGTGTTCATATGTTTGTGTGTGTATGTGTGTATATATGTGTGTACATATGTGTGTGTATGTATATGTGTGTGTGTGTGCACATATGTATGTATATGTCTATATGTATGTGTGTATGTACATATGTGTGTGTGCGTATGTATATGTGTGTGTGTGTGCATATATATATATATATATATATATAATATATATATATATATATATATATATATACACAGTTCCAAAAAGTGCATTGTCACTTCAAAAAAAACAGCTTGAGTGTGCTTGAGAGAAAAACCTCCAATGAATACGTAAGATTCAGCGCTCACTCCAAGCTCCACTTTATTGGTGACATTTCGGGTATAAACCTTCCCCTTCTTTAGATGAAGAAGGAAGGAGAAGGTTTATCCCGAAAACATCACCAATAACGACGCCATTTATTTTCATAACTTTAGAATGCACATCCCTAATAAAATAAACACTCAAAGCGTTGTCAGACAGGAAGGTCGGCAACAATCAGGCAGAAGCTAATACAAGAAGAATCCAGAAGAAGACTCAGGCAAAAGATACGGCAACTCTTAAACAATACCAGGCAGAATCATGAGACAGTTCAGATGGGGAGGACAAGAATCAGTCATCAACAAGGTTTAAAAGAATAAGAGTCAAAGCTCCTTCAGGAGCACAGTTCCAAAAAGATAATAATTTTGTTTATTATTTTTTGTAATGGGATTATTTTTATTTTTGGGGTGTTTTTTTATTTTAGATTAGGCATTTTTTTATTTGTAATGGGCCGAAAAAGAGCTGAATGCCCTTTTAAGGGCAATGCCCATACAAATGCCCTTTTTGGGGCAATGGGTAGATTAGGTTTATTTTTATTTTGTGGGTATGGGGGGTGTTTTTTTATTTTTAGTAATGTTAAGGTGTTTTATTTTTAATAATGTTAGCTTAGGTTTTATTTTTATTTCACAGGTCAGTTTGTATTTATTTTAACTAGGTAGTTAGTAAATAGTTATATTGTAGCTATCTTAGTTTTTATTTTTATTTCACAGGTTTGTATTTATTTTAACTAGGTAGTTAGTAAATAGTTATATTGTAGCTAGCTTAGGTTTTATTTTTATTTCACAGGTAAGTTTGTATTTATTTTAACTAGGTAGTTAGTAAATAGTTATATTGTAGCTATCTTAGGTTTTATTTTTATTTCACAGGTAAGTTTGTATTTATTTTAACTAGGTAGTTAGTAAATAGTTATATTGTAGCTATCTTAGGTTTTATTTTTATTTCACAGGTAAGTTTGTATTTATTTTTAAATAGGTAGTTAGTTAATAATTGTAACTTTAATTTAGGTCTATTTTAACATAGTAACATAGTAACATAGTAGATAAGATTGAAAAAAGACTGAAGTCCATCGAGTTCAACCTATACAAATCTAAAATACTTACAAAAAGCTCCAGTTAAGCTTAAATAACCCCATTAAAATGTGACCCATTTAATACTAGCAATCATATCCATGAATTTTGTTTATATACAGAAATTTATCCAGACTATTTTTAAATGTATCTATGGTATTGGCATTCACTACCTCCTTTGGTAATGAGTTCCACAATTTTATTGCTCTTACAGTGAAAAAACGTTTCTGTTGCAGGAGATTAAATCTCCTTTCCTCCAACCTTAAATTATGACCTCTTGTCAGAAACAATTTTCTTGGAATAAACAGAGCTTCTGCCATCTCTGTATATGGGCCTTGAATATATTTATATATTATAAAAGTTAGGGGGTGTTATGTTTAGGGGTTAATATAGTTTAATTTAGGTTGTTGCAATGTGGGGGGCGGCGATTTAGGGGTTAATAGGTTTAGTTAGTGTCATCCGATGTTGTGGAACTGTGGTTTAGGGGTTAATAGGTTTAGTTAGTGTTGGCGATGTTGGGGAACTGCGGTTTGGGGGTTAATAGGTTTAGTTAGTGTTTAGTTAGTGTCGGCAATGTTGAGGAACTGCAGTTTAGGGTTAATAGGTTTAGTTAGTGTTGGCGATGTTTGGGAACGGCAGTTTAGGGGTTAATAGGTTTATTTAGTGTTGTATCTGGGAACTGTGGTTTAGGGGTTAATATGTTTAGTTAGTGTCAGCGATGTTGGGGAACTGCGGTTTAGGAGTAAATAGGTTTAGTTAGTGTTGGTGATGTTTGGGAACGGCAGTTTAGGGGTTAATAGGTTTATTTAGTATTTAGTTAGAGTCGACGATGTCGGGGAACTGCAGTTTAGGGAGTTATAGGTTTAGTTAGTGTCAGCGATGTCGGGGGAATGGCAGTTTAGTGGTTAATAGGTTTATTTAGTGTCGGCAATGTGGGGGCGGCAGTTTTGGGATTTTTAGGTTTAGGTAGTGTTGGCGATGTGGGGGGACGGCGGTTTAGGAGTTAATAGCTTTATTTGGTCTCGGCGATGCGCGTGGCGGTGGCGGTTTTAGATAATTTTGTTTTGGCAATCGCTGGCATATTAGTTATGTTAAGTTAAATCGTTTTTTCGGATCCTTTCATTTTTTTCGGATCCATTCTTTATTCATATGCATTATTCTATTCTAAACTTCAGAACAGAATAATGCATATGAATAAAAAATGGCTCCGAAAAAATTAACGGATCCGAAAAAACGATTTAACTTAACTAATTTGCCGAAACTAATTATTATAATTTATTATAAACTTTACTAAACTAATTTGCCGAAACAAAATTATTTATTTAACTAATGAAAACGAAACAAAACAAAATGATTTTTTTAGTGTTGCACATGTCTAATACAGTATATATTTTTTATTTCCTGTTTGCCCTTTCTAACACTGTTTGAGAACACAAAAATAAATGAGTAAAGTAATCAGTAAAAAAGATTTGTTAAAATACATATGTAACTCACTTTATATGCGTATTCTTTCACATTAATGTATTACATACTGCTTTAAGTATAACTTTTTTGATTTATCTTTGTTTTTTGTTTTTGTTGTTGTTTTGTTTTTAACACTATAATAGAACCTCTTTATTAAGTGTTGGTGACAGTTGGTCCAACAAAATAGCACCAAGACCTCTGCAGGATTCCAGTACTCTGTACCTAGGAATATTGTGCGCTCGTCTCATTGTCTCTTCACTAATCAATAAGGGTAATGTGGCAGACACCCGAGTTGGCAGTTAATTCACTAGCAGTGCATGGATGATTCTTATTTTATTGATCTAAAATAGTGAAGGAAAATAATGAATTCATGCTTCATAAATGTACCAATTAAAGCAGGAAAAAGATTAAACTATGAGTTGTTTTTTTACTGAGTAATTTTCATTTTCTACATTTCTACAAATACAACCATCCATTAGACAAGAGTAGACCCTGTGACATGCTTTCTCTAGAAATCATTTGCATTTAAATGTGGGCTGTAAGGTTAAGTGAAGTAAAATTAGAAAAAAAATGATATGTGTTCATGTTTTGTATTCAGATATGGACATATATATATATATATATATATTTATATATATACATATATATATATATATATATATATATATATATATATATATATATATATATATATATATATATAATCTATGCATAGTATATCTGAATTGATGTTTTGTATTCAGATATGGACATATATATATATAATCTATGCATAGTATATCTGAATTGATGTTTTGTATTCAGATATGGACATATATATATATATAATCTATGCATAGTATATCTGAATTGATGTTTTGTATTCAGATATGGACATATATATATATAATCTATGCATAGTATATATGAATTGATGTTTTGTATTCAGATATGGACATATTATACATATATATATAATCTATGCATAGTATATCTGAATTGATGTTTTGTATTCAGATATGGACATATATATATAATCTATGCATAGTATATCTGAATTGATGTTTTGTATTCAGATATGGACATATATATATAATCTATGCATAGTATATCTGAATTGATGTTTTGTATTCAGATATGGACATATTATACATATATATATAATCTATGCATAGTATATCTGAATTGATGTTTTGTATTCAGATATGGACATATTATACATATATATATAATCTATGCATAGTATATCTGAATTGATGTTTTGTATTCAGATATGGACATATTATATTGATGCTGGCATGACTTAGATGAATTTACTTAAGGAAATGTTTATTTATTTATAAGGATTGCAAAGGAAAATGCAATTTACTACATTACCTATTTATTTTTATCATTTAGGCCAGTGACAGCTGCAAAAGTGTATTTTTGTATCTGCCAATGTAGAGAATTTTCTATTGGTTATTAACTTACGAAGCCAGTCTTGTGATTAGATGATAATATCATGTAAACGAGAATCTAGTGGAATTAAGCCCTAGATATACTTCTATTTTTAATCCTAATCTGTCCATGATAATTGTTATCTATACTGTATGCATATAGATATGGATATTTTGTACCAAAATACCATCATATATATGTAGAAATATGTATTTATGAATAAATAAAACAACATTGAAATGTGAAATATTAATATATAGTTTACTTGAGAATATGCGATCAAGTTTGCGTGAGTAGGGTGTTAGGCTTTCCCCCCACTTTTGCTCTATATGTTAACGTGATATTTGAAGTTTGGCTTTTTGCATGCATCAGGTTAACGCAAGAGCGAAAATTTTAGCTTTCAACAATGTTTGTAGTAATGTTATATATTGTTGATAATACTACTGCCACAGAACGCTAAACACATGCGCACACTCCTGAGTTCCTATCAGCCTACCTAGGTGTACCCTTCAACAAATGATACCAAAAGAACCGAGCAAATTTGATAATAAATTGTAAAGTTATTTAAAATATTCTATTTATATGCTGAATCATGAAAGTTTAATCTAAACTCTATTGACACTTTAATGAACTTTTTTAAGGGTTCTGTCTGTGGTAATGCATTATAGAGACATATAAACTTGTTCTCCACAGAATTTTTTTGCCAACTAGGTGGCTTTATGAAGTAGCCAGGTGGGGGCAGTGTAAACAAGCCAGATTATTAGTGAAAATACAGAAAAATAACAATCACAGTGACTTCCCTTGTGTTTCAAAAAACATGGGGGGGTAGAGTAATATTTCGCAATATTATAACATTTTCTGTTATTTATAAATGTTAATTAAGCTATCCAAAGCATAAATGTATTGCATAATTTAACATACATTGATTTAATGACAATTTATGCAACAAACATTGAAAAAAATACTATTAGCTCATTTTAGCTTAATATTGGCTTTTAGCTTGGTGACCAGACAAATTAGCCGGGTGGGGTGCCCATTAAAGGTCTCTGGAGGACACTGGCTCTAGATCGAAGTTTTCGCTGCATAGAGGGGAAGAGGTATAGCTTTTAATCCATGTATGAAATTGTGAGATAATTATCCTACTCTGTAACTTTTAGTGGACATTTAGCATTTTTCTGAATAACAATGACCAGGTTATTAAAAGTGCAGCACTACTGATAGCACAAGGTGCACTATCAATATCAATATTGAACCACAAAATCTGATATTACAAGTCCATAGTAAAACAGAATTACCAGATAATTAAACATGTGGTCAACATCTCTTTAACGTACCATTTATTTTAAATGGATAGTGCAGCCAATATCTCTTTAGCACGCCCTATACTTTCAATGGATAGTGCGGCCGATATCTCTTTAGCATGTCCTATACTTTCATTGGATAGTGTGGCCAAAATCTCTTTAGCCCGCCCTATACTTTCAATGAATTGTACGGATGATGTCTCTTTAGCACTCCCTATACATTCAATGGATTGTACGGCTGATATCTCTTTAGTACTGCCTATACTTTCAATGGATTGTACGGCCAATATCTCTTTAGCACGCCCTATACATTCAATGCATTGTATGGCTGATGTCTCTTTAGAACTCCCTATACATTCAATGGATAGTGCAGCCGATATCTCTTTAGCACGCCCTATACTCTCAATGGATAGTGCAGCCGATATCTCTTTAGCACGCCCTAAACTTTCAATGGATAGTGCAGCCGATATCTCTTTAGCACACCCTAAACTTTCAATGGATAGTGCAGCCGATATCTCTTTAGCACGCCCTAAACTTTCAATGGATAGTGCAGCCGATATCTCTTTAGCACGCCCTAAACTTTCAATGGATAGTGCTGCTGATATTTCTTTAGCACACCCTATATTTTCAATGGATATACTTTTTATTGGATATCGCAGCTGACATTTCTTTAACACCCCCCCTATACTTTCAAACGATTGTACTGCTGATCCATTTTCTCTCTCGCAAGAAGCTGCCAGTCCCCAAAGAGCTGCTATATGATTTAATAAATTGACCCTTGACAATAACATAATGTGTGAGTGTACCCTGCATTGGTTTAATATTCTTAAATAAATAATGTATGCAGAGGATTCATTTTGAGTTTAATGTAAAGTTAAAGGTTCTTGGAAAGTACAAAATAAATTGTAAGCAAAGATAGCAGATATTAAGAAGTCTAAACACTATTTTTTGCTACTCACAAGAGTATTTTCAATCATAAGGACAGATTACAACTGGCACACTAAATATTTTTTTGCTTACGCATTAACACTGCTAAAAGTTACATTCGAGCCCCTGCCAGGCTGATTTCCTTACACGTCGCTCTTCATCTGCTGCTCTTCTCTGCCAATCCCTTCACTGGCTCCCTCTAACCTCCAGAATTAAACACAAAATTCTGACTCTGACATACAAGGCCCTTAAAGTGAATGTCAATTTAGATGAATCGGTGCCCGGTTTTTAAGAATACTATTAAAATCAAGGGCACTTTAATTCATCAAAATTGACATTTCACTTGTTTTCCTCAAAAACTTACCTTTTAGTCATGACAGCCGCTCCAGCGATCCCCCCGGCTGTTGGAAGCCTCTTCATACGTCAGAAATTATTAATCCGGCTTCCTCCAATCATGGCTTTCCCCCGGGGGAATCATGGCCTGAGGCAACGCCGTTATCGGAAGAAGCCGGATATGTCATTTTGGACCTGCGAAAAGGGCTTGCAACGGGCGGAAGAAGCGCTGCAGCGGCTGTCATGATTAAAAGGTAAGTTTTTGAAGAAAACAAGTGAAATGTCAATTTTGATGAATTAAAGTGCCCTTGTTTTTAATAGGATTTTAAATTGATCTTCACTTTAACTGCACTGCTCTCCCCTATATCTCAGACCTTGTCTCCAGATACTCTCCATCCCCTTTACTCTTCTCACAACCTCTTTCTCTCCTCCTCTCTTGTTACCTCCTAACATTTCCATCTACAGGACTTCTCCAGACTGGCTCCCATCTTGTGTAACACTCTGCCTCCCTCCACAAGACTCTCCCCTAGTATTGAAAGTTTCAAGTTTTACCTAAAGACTCTACTGTTCAGGGATGTATACAACCTACACGAACCTTTCCTGCACTATGCGCTTTTTGGGCTTTAAAGTTGGTAGGAGTGAGGTGTTAGAAAAAAAGACGCACTGAAAAGTGTTCCCAGTAAATATATATATATATATATGTATATGCTTATATAAATATATATTTATGTGTTTATATGTGTATATATACACATATTAACACATAAATATATATGCATATAAACATATTCATTTAAAAATGCTGAAATCACTGCTTGACTTACCCCCGTCACTACCCTTAGGTTATGTGCCGACTCTGACGGCATCAGAACGAGGCTCCCATTGGAGCCTATGGAAGCACGCTCTCCTGAGCGCAATGCTTCCTCACAATATGAACTTGAGGTCATGTTCACATTGCGCTTAACTTTTAATACCAGGGCACATTAGCGCACGCTGGTATTACAAAGGGGAGCGCTAATATCACTTGCGCGCAACCAACAATATGCAAAACACACATATTTAAAGATAATTGTAATTAAATTGATCAGAAAAAAAAAATTCAGACCAGACCCATCTTTACTGTTCATTGTTTTCATTATGGCTCTTGCTATACTAATGTAAAGTAGCAGTTACCTGTATATGTCAGATAAAAGAGATTGCCTTAAACATACAGGGGCCAATCAGAATACTTTAGAAAAACCTATCTAATGATTTAACAGAAAACACCATTGAAGTCTATGAAGATTGTTATACATAATTCATTTGATGTTTTTATAAATGATTGTGATCTTCCCTAAATTGCTTCATTTGAGTCATTGATAGCTCATGCACATCACAGATAACATGACAACATACAACAGTACCAGGGCAAGGGGGGCAGGCAGACGGATAGATAGATAGATAGATAGATAGATAGATAGATAGATAGATAGATAGATAGATAGAGCCAAGCAGACAGGCAGACAGACAGATGACAGATAGATGATGATGGATAGATAGAAACATAGAAACATAGATATTGACGGCAGATAAGAGCCATAGGCCCAGCAAGTCTGCCCAACCTTACCTAACAGTATAAACTTATCTAGTTCGTAGGATATCCTTATGCTTGTCCCATGCATTTTTAAAGTCCCCCACAGTGTTTGTTGCTACTACCTCTTGAGGAAGTTTATTCCATAAATCAATCACTCTTTCTGTAAAGAAGTGCTTCCTCAAATTACTCCTGAATCTACTACCCTTTAGCTTGAGCTCATGACCCCTTGTTCTTGAATTTTCCATTTTATGTAAAATACCCACAGCCTCAGTTTCACTAAACCCTTTAATGTACTTGAAAGTTGCTATCATATCACCTCTTTCCCTTCTCTCCTCTAAGCTATACATATTTAGGTCATTGAGCCTATCCTGGTAAGTTTTATTTTTTAGACCATGTACCATTTTGGTAGCCCTCCTTTGCACAGATTCAAATTTGTTAATATCCTTCTGAAGATATGGCCTCCAGAACTGCACACAATACTCAAGATGAGGCCTAACTAATGATCTATAAAGGGGCATAAGAACCTTACTATTTCTGCTGCAAATACCTCTACCAATACATCCAAGCATTCTGCTAGCCTTACTCGCTGCATTACTACATTGTTTACTAAGTTTTAAATCATCTGAAATAATAATTCCCAAGTCCTGTTCCTCATCTGTAACAGTCAGTAAAGTGTCATTGAGTCTGTAATTAACATTTGGATTTTTCTTCCCTAAATGCATTATTTTACACTTTGCTCTGTTAAACTTTAGATCCCAGTCGTTTGTCCAATCCTCCAATTGTTGTATATCACTTCTCATTTTGTTTACCCCCCTGGAACATCAACTCTGTTGCAAATTTTTGTATCATCTGCAAAGAGACATACTTTCCCCTGTAGCCCTTTGCTGATATCGCAGATAAATATGTTAAACAAAACAGGCCCCAGAACTGACCCCTGAGGAACACCACTAGTAACAGCCCCCTCTGCTGAATGAACTCCATTTACTAAGACACTTTGTTTTCTGTCCTTAAGCCAGCATTCCACCCAGTTCACAATTTTTGAATCTAGACCAAGGAGATATAGTTTGTGAATTAGTTTATTGTGTGGGACGGTGTCAAATGATTTGCTGAAATCTAGATATGCTACATCAACTGCTCCACCCTTGTCTAATACTTTTGTTACATAATCAAAGAAGTCAATTAGATTAATCTGACATGATCTCCCTGAAGTAAAACCATGCTGATTTTGGTCCTCTAAATTTTTTGTCTTTATGTAAGTCATAATTCTTTCTTTTAAGATGCTTTCCATTAATTTCCCTACTACTGAAGTTAAACTAACTGGCCTGTAGTTGCCAGATTCTTCTCTACTGCCCTTTTTATGAAGAGGTATTACATTTGCTATTCTCCAATCATCTGGGACAGCTCCTGTTAATAGTGACTGATTAAACAGATCAGTTAATGGAACAGTTAGCACTGATCGAAGTTCTTTTAAAACCCTTGGATGAATATTATCAGGACCCACTGCCTTTTTAACATTTATTTTTGATAATGCTAACAAAACCTCATCCTCTGTAAAAAGATTACTGTTAAGCTTGTTTCTATTTTTCGTAGCATCCCTTAATGTAGACATTGTATCTTCACAATCTTTTGTGAAAACAGAACAGAAGTAATTATTGAGACAGTCTGCAATCTGCTTATCTCCTTCTATTATTCTACCATCAACTGATTTCAATTTTACTATTCCTACCTTATTTTTTCTTCTTTCACTGATATATCTAAAGAATGTTTTGTCCCCATGTTTTACTGACTGTGCTATCTTCTCTTTTGCATGAGCTTTAACCTTCCTAATTAACTGCTTAGTCTTTTTTTGTTGGAGTCTCCATATTTTCATATCATCATCTGCTTGTGTGTGTCTGTAATTTTTATAAGCTATCTTTTTTGTCTTTACAGCATGTGCTACTTCTTTGGAAAACCAAATTGGTTTCCGCTTTCTTTTATTTTTACAGACATGTCTAATACAGTGTGCGGTTGCATCTAAAATGGCACCTTTCACAAATTCCCACTGTTCTTGAACCCCTGTAATAAGAGTTTTCCCCTTTAAATAGTTTTTTAGGTATTCTCCCATTAATGAAAAATCTGCCGTCCTAAAGTCTAAAACTTTTGTTTTAGTCTGGGTGGACAGTTCCTGCACATGAATACTAAACCAAACAGATTGCTGATCACTGGATCCTAAGTTCTCACCTACAGACACATCTGAAACTGTATAACTGTTTGTAAGTATTAGATCTAATATAGCTTCCTTACGAGTTGGTTCCTTGACTAATTGCTCAAGTGATTCCCCTAGCAGAGATTCAAGAATATACCTGCTTCTAGCCGATCTAGCAGAAGGAATCTTCCAGTCTATATCTGGCAAATTAAAGTCCCCCAGTACTATAACCTTACCCTTCAAGGTCATTTTGGTTATTTCTTCTAATAACAGATTGTCCAGTTTTTCATCCTGCAATGGAGGCCTATATACAACCCCTATTCTAAAAACATTTTTATCTCCAATTTCCAAAGTCACCCAAATACTTTCCACCTCATCATTTGTTCCTACAATTTCAGTAACCTTTATATTTTCATTTACATACAAAGCAACTCCTCCACCTTTCTTTCCTACTCTGTTCTTTTTAAATAACCTGTATCCAGGTATGACTATGTCCCAGTCATGCAAATCATTGTACCATGTTTCTGTTATAGCTACTAAATCCAAGTTGTCCCTAGTCATTATTGAAATTAGTTCAGGTAATTTATTTCCTAAGCTGCGAGCATTTGTGCTCATGGCACGAATAATTTTTCTACTAGAATTTCTAGAATTGTTACTTGGACTAACAGTTTTGGCATGCTGTGGGGGGCAGGTGGATATATTAATCCTACCCCCCTTTATTAGTTTAAATGATTTCTAATAAAGTATTTGAACTCCTCTCCCAGATACTCTGTTCCTTTAGCATCCAAATGCAAGCCATCTCTCCTAAATAACCTAGTATCTTTCCAAACAGAGCTATAATGGCCAATAAAACCAAATCCTCGTTCCCTGCACCACTTATCTAACCAAGAATTAAATGTTATTATCCGCTCCATCTTTCCTGCTTCCTGGCCATACACAGGTAAAATAGCAGAAGATGATAGAGTTGATGCCACAGTCTCTAAATGATAACCTAGGTCACAAAACTCTTTCTGAACAGCAGCAACATGATTACTAGCCAGATCATTTGTTCCTAAATGAACAATCACATCTAACTCACTTCCCTTTCCTGCTGCCTTAATAATTCTCAAAATACGATTCTTATCCCTGTGAGCAGTAGCTCCTGGAAGACATCTAACCTCCCTTGTTTCTCCTTTACTTTCACCTAAATACACATTCCTCAAAATAGAGTCACCCACTAACAGTCTTTTTCTCAAAAACACATCTGCAGTTCTTTCCTGTGTTATGCTACCTGGAGAATCCGGTACCAATAGATTTAAATTACCTGTTACAGCTTCAGAGGGCTCAGAAACAGCAATCTCCTCATCACAAGTGTGTTCAGCAAGAGCAGCATAGGAGTTTTGCAATGGCAGAGGTTGTGGTCAATGCTTCTGGTCTACTGTTCTAATTCTTCCAGAGCCTACAGTGATCCATCTGCCTCTCCTTGCTGATCTCTGGGGTAGAGGGGCTTCTTTCTGAGGCAGCTTTGTAGAGGTAACAGGTATGTTACTTACCTTAGCTTGAAGTTTAGCTATTTCCTCCCTTAACAGGGAAAACTGCTTACAAACAGGACAGCCCCTAAATCTCCAAAAATTAGCACGATTAAAAAGTGCAAAACACCCATTGCACTGTATCTGAGACATTTTAAACTATGCAACACTTTAACAATAAGAAAAATATAAGTATTATTTACTACTGAATAACCCTGAATAACTCCTGAAATTGAGGGTTATTCAGTAGTAAATAATACTTATATTTTTGTATGATGATGATGATAGATAGATAGATAGATAGATAGATAGATAGATAGATAGATAGATAGATAGATAGATAGATAGATGAAAAAAAATAGGCAGATGAATATATAGAAAAAAAACTTCTTATTTTGTTCAAGAAACTTTTTCTTCAAATAGCTGAATGAATGTGGGAAGACATCTTTCATCTCATGTGAGATAAACAAGGACATTTGATAAGTAGCTGTCAGACTGAGTATTAGTACAAATTAAAGTGCTCAAGTGACTTTTGCAATGAACATGTACAAAAGCATTTTATGAGATGTGTCATAACGTCTGTTACTGTTAATTTACCTGCAAAAAGTGCTCTGTATGTGGGTTTGATGTCTTCACTAGAATAAGTAAAACTCTTGTGCCCTTTTATATGTTTTGTTATAATTACATTGTTTTTAGCTGAATTATACATATTCATTTATCATTCACAGATTTCCCTACAATAACAAACAGAATTGGGTTGTATTCATAATTAACCCATTGGTTGCCAGAGAGGGATGAAACTGATTGAAAAGGATTCCCTTTTACACAGATTTACAAACACCTTTTATCACTATACTCCCACTTCTCATCTTATCTGTCCTGTAATTTATTCACAGTACTGGGTGTTAAAAGGCATAAGAGTACTGGGTGTTATCAGGCATACAAGTAATAGTACTGGGTGTTATCAGGCATAAAAGTAATAGTACTGGGTGTTATCAGGCATAAAAGTAATAGTACTGGGTGTTATCAGGCATAAGAGTCATAGTACTGGGTGTTATTAAGCATAAGAGTAATAGTAATGAGTGTTATCAAGCATAAGAGTTATAGTACTGGGTGTTATCAGGCATAAGATTAATAGTATTGGGTGTTATCAAGCATAAGAGTAATAGTACTGGGTGTTATCAAGCATAAGAGTAATAGTACTGAATGTTATCAAGCATAAGAGTAATAGAACTGGGTGTTATCAGGCATAAGAGTAATAGTACTGGGCGTTATCAAGCATAAGAGTAATAGTACTGGGTGTTATCTGACATTAGAGTAATAGTACTGGGTGTTCTAGGTGCTAACAGGCATACAAGTAATAGTACTGGGTGTTATCAGGCATAAGAGCAATAGTACTGGGTGTTATCAGGCATACAAGTAATAGTACTGGGTGTTATCAGGAATAAGACTCATAGTATTGGGTGTTATCAGGCATAAAAGTAATAGTACTGGGTGTTATCAAGCATAAGAGTAATAGTACTGTGTGTTATCAGGCATAAGAGTAATAGTACTGGGTGTTATCAGGAATAAGAGGCATAGTACTGGGTGTTATCAAGCATAAGAGTAATAGTACTGGGTGTTATCTGGCATAAGAGTAATAGTACTGGTTGGTATCTGGCATAAGAGCAATAGTACTATGTCTTATCAGGCATACAAGTAATAGTACTGGGTGTTATCAGGCATAAGAGTAATAGTTCTGGGTGTAATCAGGCATAAGAGCAATAGTTCTGGGTGGTATCAGGCATAAGAGCAATAGTTCTGGGTGTTATCAGGCATAAAAGTAATAGTACTGGGTGTTATCAGGCATAAGAGCAATAGTTCTGGGTGGTATCAGGCATCCAAGTAATAGTACTGGGTGTTATCAGATATAAGAGTAATAGTACTGGGTGTTATCAAGCATAAGAGTAAAAGTACTGGGTGTTATCAGGCATAAAAGTAATAGTATTGGGTGTTATCAGGCATAATAGTAAAAGTACTGGGTGTTATCAGGCATAAGAGCAATAGTTCTGGGTGGTAGCAGGCATAAAAGTAATAGTACTGGGTGTTATCAAGCATAAGAGTAAAAGTACTGGGTTGTTATCAGGCATAACAGTAATAGTACTGGGTGTTATCAGGCATAAAAGTAATAGTACTGGGTGTTATCAGGCATAAGAGCAATAGTTCTGGGTGGTATCAGGCATACAAGTAATAGTACTGGGTGTTATCAGGCATAAGACTAATAGTACTGGGTGTTATCAAGCATAAGAGTAAAAGTACTGGGTGTTATCAAGCATAAAATTAATAGTACTGGGTGTTATCAGGCATAATAGTAAAAGTACTGGGTGTTATCAGGCATAAAAGTAATAGTACTGTGTGTTATCAGGCATAAAAGTAATAGTACTGGGTATTATAAGGCATAAAAGTAATAGTACTGGGTGTTATCAGACATAAGAATAATAGTACTGGGTGTTATCAGGCATAAGAGTACTGTGTGTTATCAGGCATAATAGTAATAGTACTGGGTGTTATCAGGCATAATAGTAATAGTACTGGGTGTTATCTGGCATAATAGTAATAGTACTGGGTGTTATCAGGCATAAGAGTAATAGTACTGGGTGTTATCAGGCATAAGAGTACTGTGTGTTATCAGGCATAATAGTAATAGTACTGGGTGTTATCAGGCATAATAGTAATAGTACTGGGTGTTATCTGGCATAATAGTAATAGTACTGGGTGTTATCAGGCATAAGAATAATAGTACTGGGTGTTATCAGGCATACGAGTACTGTGTGTTATCAGGCATAATAGTAATAGTACTGGGTGTTATCAGGCATAATAGTAATAGTACTGGGTGTTATCAAGCATAAGAGTTATAGTACTGGGTGTTATCAGGCATAAAAGTATTAGTACTGGGTGTTATCAGGCATAATAGTAATAGTACTGGGTGTTATCAGGCATAATAGTAATAGTACTGGGTGTTATCAGGCATAATAGTAATAGTACTGGGTGTTATCAGGCATAAGAGTAATAGTACTGGGTGTTATCTGACAATAAAAAGGGCCTTTTGTAGTGCATTGCCCTAAAGCTAACAGCTCTTTCTTTCAAATAATTGGCAAGAGTCCATGAGCTAGTGACGTATGGGATATACAATCCTACCAGGAGGGACAATGTTTCTCAAACCTCAAAATGCCTATAAATATACCCCTCAGCACACCCACAATTCAGTTTTACAAACTTTTTCTCCCTATGGAGGTGGTGAAGTAAGTTTGTGCTTGATTTTCTTCTGTGATATGCGCTTTTCAGCATTTTGAAGCCCGATTCCGGTGTTTGTCAGAGGGATGTGAAGAGAGTATCACCTATTGATTCTATGGTTTTCCTCATGGGAAATCTTTTCAAAGGTTCTCTGTTATCGGTCGTAGAGATTCATCTCCTATCTCCCTTTTCAGATCGACGATATACTCTCATATTCCATTACCTCTACTGATACTGTTTCAGTACTGGTTTGGCTATCTGCTATATGTGAATGGGTGTCTTTCTCAGCTATGGTTTGGCACTTAATGTATTAATAAAAAGTTCTAAATATATGTATTGTACTTATATTTGCCATGAGTCAGGTTTATGTATATTTCCTTTTGCAGACTATCAGTTTCAAAATTGGGAAACATATTTAGGAATTTATTTTTTCTTACCTGGGGTATAATCTTTTCTTCCAATTGACTGCTTTTACATTAATTTTCGCGGGCAAAATTAGGCTCGCGAGGTCGCTAAATGCTGATATTTATTGCGTCATTCTTGGCACGAGAATGTTTTGGCGCGAAGGTATGTTCGGTGACGCAAATTCATAATTTCTGGCGTCTTAGTTGACACCAGGTTCCTTGCACAAGGTTGAGTCTGCCATGACGCGAGTTATTATTATTATTATTATCATTTATTTGTATAGCGCCGCCAAATTCCGTAGCGCTGAGTACAATGATAGGGGTATACAATGACAAAGATTTGTGATAAAATACAAAACATAACAAAACTAAACAAATCTAGCACAGGAGGAAGAGGGCCCTGCTCCGGAGAGCTCAGTCTATAGGTTTAGGGTGCAGAGACATAAGGTTGGGGTAGCTTGTTATATCAGTTGTAATTGCAGCAGTGAGTCGGGCAGTTCATGTGCATTGCATGTTCATTGTTGCATTTTTTCCCCATTCCTGAAACTGTCATATAAGGAAATTGATAATTTTGCTTTATATGTTGTTTTTTTCTCTTACATTTGCAAGATGTCTCTATCTGATCTTGTCTCATAAACCACTGTTGGAACCCTGCTGCCTGATAACAGTTCTACCAAAGTTAAGTGTATCTGTTGTAAGTTAGGGGAGATTATATCTCCAGCTGTAGTATGTAACAGTTGTCATGATAAGCTTTTACATGCAGATAATGTATCCATCAGTACTAGTACAATGCCGGTTGTTCCTTCAACATCTTATGTACATGATATCCCTGTTAATATAAAATATTTTATTAATGATGCAATTCAGAAGGCTTTGTCTACTATTCCACCTTCTAATAAACGTAAAAGGTCTTTTAAAACTTCTCATAAAGCTATATTAGGGTTTATTTTTATTTTACAGGCAACTTTGTATTTATTTTAACTAGGTACAATAGCTATTAATTAGTTATTAACTATTTAATAGCTACCTAGCTAAAATAAATACAAAATTACCTGTAAAATAAATCCTAACCTAAGTTACAATTACACCTAACACTACACTATCATTAAATAAATTAAATTAATTAAATACAATTACCTAACATTAAATAAAATTAACTAAAAATAACTAAAGTACAAAAAAAAAACCTCTAAATTACAGAAAATCAAAAAAATTACAAGAAGTTTAAACTAATTACACCTAATCTAAGCCCCCTAATAAAATTAAAAAAGCCGCCCAAAATAGGCGTCCCTTGAATTCCGATTGGCTGATAGGATTCTATCAGCCAATGGGAATTAAGGTAGGCAAAATCCGATTGGCTGATGTAATCAGCCAATCGGATTGAAGTTCAATCCGATTGGCTGATCCAATCAGCCAATAGGATTGACCTCACATTCTATTGGCTGTTCCAATGTTAGGTGTAATTGTAATTGTAACTTAGGTTAGGATTTATTTTACAGGTAATTTTGTATTTATTTTAGCTAGGTAGCTATTAAATAGTTAATAACTATTTAATAGCTATTGTACCTAGTTAAAATAAATACAAAGTTGCCTGTAAAATAAAAATAAACCCTAAAATAGCTACAATAGGAATATTTATTTAGATTAATTTAAATAATATTTAAGTTAGGGGGGTGTTAGGGTTAGACTTAGGTTTAGGGGTTAATTCATTTAATATAGTGGCGGCGGTGTAGGGGGGTAGATTAGGGGTTAATCAATGTACTGTAGGTGGCGGCGGTATGGGGGGGCAGGATAGGGGTTAATAAATGTAATGTAGGTGGCGGAGGACTCCGGGAGTGGCGGTTTAGGGGTTAAACAATTATTTTATTTGTGGCGGGGTCCGGGAGCAGCAGGATAGTTGTTAATAACTTTATGTAGGTGGCGGCAGTATAGGGGGCAGAAGATTAGGGGTTAATAGGTATAATGTAGGTGGCAGCGGGGTCCAGGAGCGGCGGTTTAGGGGTTAACAAATTTATTATAGTTGCGGCGGTGTCCGGGAGTGGTGGTTTAGGGGTTAATACGTATAAAGTAGGTGGCGGCAGTGTAGGGGGGGCAGATTAGGGGTGTTTAGACTCGGGGTACATGTTAGGGTGTTAGGTGCAGACACTTCCCATAGGAATCAATGGGATATCGGGCAGCAGCGAACATGAATTCTCACTGCTGTCAGACTCCTATTGATTCCTATGGGATCCGCCGCCTCCAGGGCGGCGGATTGAACACCAGGTACGCTGGGCCGGAATAGTGGCGAGCGTACCTGGTTGATATTTGATAAGTTCCAAAAGTAGTCAGATTGTGCCGAACTTGCGTTCGGAACATCTGTAGTGACGTAACCATCCATCTGTGTCGGACTGAGTCCGGCGGATCGTAGGTTACGTCACTAGATTCTACTTTTGCCGGTCTGTAGGGCTTGATAACTATGGCGAATCAGCCTCGCCACAAATACGCTGCGGAATTCCAGCGTATTTGCGGTTGACGGCTTGATAAATAGAGGCCATGGTCTGTCAGTAAAATAAGTGTTTTTTTCTACACCTTGTGTATTTCTAGTTTATATTTGCTGTATACAGCGCTGTTTATATACTCTCAAATAAAAAGATGCACAGAATACATCAAAATTACATTAAAAAGTATAGTTACACTCATAATAACACATTGGAGCCCTTTGCAGTCAAGTAGCTGAAAACATGTAAAAACATATTTATGCAATATTCATTTTTAATAGTGTTTAACTATGTATGTACTGTAAATATTATGCATTCCAATGTTCTTCACATAGGTTAATATGTTCTAAGTATTTTGTATATATATATATATATATATATATATATATATATATATATATATATATATATATATATACAGTATATATATATCTGTTTATATGTATACACACACATATACATGTATATATATATGTATAGACATATATTTTACAAAAAAAATTCTTATATATATATATATATATATATTTAAGAATAAATATAACATATTCTTCAATGTGAAGAACATTGCAATGTAAAATATTCATATTTCATGTCGGTTAAGTTTTTTTTTTCATTTTTCACGCACCATTGAAGTCTATGGCAGAATACATTAACACGGCCTAACTCTGGCTTTTTTCACACATCAGGTTAGCGTGTGAGTGAAAACGTTATACTTTCAACTTGCAATATGTGTGGTATCTGACATGCGCAAAAGCCCAGTTAACGTGTGATTGGGAGTGATAAATAGCGATCCACTCATAATTTAGCCCTTAGTTGTTGAAATATGCTTTCTACTATAACAACGTTACTAGGCTATTCCCATCTTGGGGGGGCCCAGTGGAATTCTGTTGGACGATAGGTCTTTTAGGGTGAAGACTGCTCATGACATAGAGATTGTGATGAGCATTGTTTAGTATGATTATTTCCATAGTCCATAGTTTTTTTACGGCACCATAATAACTAGATCGACTAATTCAATAATAAGTTATTTTAATACTTTTGATGGGACAGATTACATATTCTTTGTACTGCTTGATTATTACTATACGGCTGCCATTTGTTCTCCGTATTGAGGTCAATTCTTGGAGTGAGCATTTTTGTATATGGTTACTCTGTACATAAACGTGTTCACACAGACATATACAATGGTATATTCACAAGTCACTTTTTGTGTTTATGTTTCGTCACTATGGCAACTGTTTGGGCTGAGTTTCACTGGGGTTGTAGCTTATGGGCTTTATATGCTTGTTTTTTTAGCTCAACTCAGCCCTTAGTGTTTAATGTGGTTTTAAATCTGATAGTTATAGCTGAGCACAGCAGATTTCAATAGGGTGTTGTACCCAGGGTTTTGTTTTTTTTTGGTGACAAAATACATGAAAAGAAAGGACATCAATTTTAATTCATCACAAGAAAATAAAACCAAAATAAACAAAGTTTTAAATGTATAATTTTACATATAGATACAAACTCAACAAATATTACACAGAATACCAACATTGCCTAAGAGTAATATATATATTTATATATATATATAGAGAGAGAGAGAGAGAGAGAGAGAGAGACAAGCTCGCACACCGTGGGCATTGATATGGAGCCGCTTCAGCTTTCAACAAGATTTTGGAGTGTGTCTGTGCGAGTTTTTGTGTTCATTCAGCCAAAGAATATTGGAGAGTTCAGGTACTCATGTTGGACGAGAATGTCTGGCTCATAATCTGCATTCCTATTCACCCCAAGGTGTTCAATGAGGTTGAGGTCAGGGCCCTGTGCAAGTTCTTCCACACAAAGCTCGTCAAACCATGTTTTCATGGACCTTGCTTTGTGCACAGGGGAACAGTCATGCTGGAACAGGTAAGGGCGTTCCCCAAACTATTGACACAAAGTTGGAAGCACCTAATTGTCTAAAATTGCTTAAGATGACCTTAAACTGGAAATAAAGGGCCTATCCTAGCCCAAACTCTAACAATTACACCCCAGAGCTGGCGGCATGAATTTCCCTTATTATAAATTCCCAGTGTAGGTGAAGGATATTGTAATACACATTCTTGCACAGTTCTCATGGAAAACCTGGTACAGATTGTACTGAATCCCAGTCGTACCTACAGGTTGGCGTGGACACGTACACACCAATTACCAGCCACTTACTGGCTTCTAAGTACTTCTGAAAAGATTTGTTTGATTAAAGGAAGTGAATGAAAAAAACATGCACAGCAATCTTTGTCTGGCTACTTTTGTGCTCTTCTTTATATAGAACAAATCTGTTAATTGAAATATGGGCTTGTAATTCTGCGTAATGTTGTATTTATTAAGCCACCGAACAACACAGCATGAGCAGGAATAAAAGCTAATAATGGATCTCTATTAAACCCTGAATAAGGCTTCATTATTTCTAGCAGTTGGAGTTCTGAGCTAGCAGAAGCACACTTTTTAGACTCATTAAAACTAATCAAAGGTGACTGGGCTTTGCTTATTTAATTTTTCCGTCTATAATCATCTATCAGCTATGCGCGGTACACGCAGCACACATTGACTTGTCTCTCTGTTTTGTTCAGAGTCGATCAGCGATTTTAAACTATACAAAGAAAGTGCAGCTCTGTGACTTTGTTTCATCTGAAGTCTGTTCTTTATTTCTGAAGAAATGAAGCAGCCTTCGATAGGGCGTGATCAAGGCTTTTACCAGTACAGACAATAGGAGCTGGTGCCTAATGGTTTAGTCAAGTAATTATTTGACAAAAATGCAGAAAAAATAAGTCTTCCTGTCCATAAAAGAGCAGCAAGACGTCTGGGTCTGTACTTCCCAGATTGTCTTAATTTATAATGACCTCTAATAATGACCACATGCTGAGATTCAGTGGGACCAGCCATGTTCAAGTGAAACTAGAAATATAGATTTATACAGGAGATAAAAACAGAAGGTCCTTATCCTACACCAAGCACTACCGCTACCACTTGCGCCCACAGGCTATTGTTTGTACCCACTGCACTGTTACTTATGCATTCCTCTTGTTCTAATAAATTCTCACATTATGACCCAGAAGACATCCCACTTATTGTGTTCTGGTGTCTCCCGAGGAAGCTCTGTTTGCTGGAGTGTGTGAGTCTCATTAGGGACTGCATTTAGGAGGTTGCTGCCTGACAACTGGGTACCATCCTGTCTGTTCATAACAACTAAAAATTAGCCTGCCTGAAACTGATTACTGACCATTAACCTGTCTGAAACTGATGACTGGTCCTTAACCTAACTGAAACTGATGGCTGGTCCTTAACCTGACTGAAACTGATGGCTGGTCATTAGCCTGTCTGAAACTGACCACTGGTCATTAGCCTGCCAGAAACTAACCACTGGTCATTAACCTGTCTGAAACTGATGGCTGATCATTAGCCTGTCTGAAACTGATGGCTGATCATTAGCCTGTCTGAAACTGATGGCTGGTCTTTAGCCTGTCTGAAACTGACCACTGGTCATTAACCTGTCTGAAACTGATGGAGGGTTTTTAGCCTGTCTGAAACTGATGGCTGGTCATTAGCCTGTCTGAAACTAATGGCTGGTCATTAGCCTGTCTGAAACTGACCACTGGTCATTAGCCTGCCAGAGACTAACCACTGGTCATTATCCTGCCTGAAACTGATGGCTGGTTATTAGCCTGTCTGAATCTGGCCGCTGGTCATTTGCCTGCCTGAAACTGATGGCTGGTTATTAGCCTGTCTGAAACTGGCCGCTAGTTATTAGCCTGCCTGAAACTGACCGCTAGTCGTCAGCTTGCCTGAAACTGACGGCTGGCCATTAGCCTGCCTAGAACTAACTGCTAGTCATTATCATGTATGAAACTGACTCCTGACCATTAACCTACCTGTACCTGATCATTGGCCTTTAACTTGCCTCTACCTGACCACTGGTCATTACCCTGCCTGTACCAGACCACTGGCCTTACTCTGCCTGTACCTATCTACTTTCCATTAACCGGCCTAAAACTGACCACTGGACATTAACCTACCTGCACCTGAGTACTGGCCATTAGTCATTAGGCTGTCCACTAAACTGTTTGTATTTGACCACTGGCCATTAGCCTGCCTGTATCTAACCACTTGCCATTAACTTAACTTTACCAGACCTCTGATCTTAAGCCTGTCTGTACCTGACCACTGGCCATTAATCTGACTGTACGTGACCACTGGCCATTAACCTGTATGTACCTGACCACTGGCCTTTAGCCTGCCTGTACATGACCACAAGCTATTAATCTGCCTGTACTTGACCACTGGCCATTAATCTGCCTGTACCTAACCACTGACCATTAAACTTGCAAAGCACAAGAAGCCATTTATTAATTAGATACATTCACCATAAGAAGCTACCTGGATATAAAATATGTTTGATAAACTATCTTTACTCTACTGAATAGGTTTGGCATATCGGTTGTTCATAGGGTTTCCACCTTTTCTGGAAAAAAACACAGACCAAATTCATTAGCATACATTTGCATAAATAATTATGCAGCATAAATCAGGAATTCAAGATGCTAGGACTGATTTTAAATGACATTTTGTTTATAATTAGATTCAAATATTCTTAGAATTAGTTTGACAATTATATAATTTTTATTTCTATATTTAATCTTAATTGTTCAGATGGTGGACCTCCTCTTGTTCAGCTGATGGATCTCCCTTGTTCAGTTAATGGACCTTACTTTTTCAGGTTGTGGACCTCTTCTTGCTTAGATGTTGGACCTCCTCTTGTTCAGATGGTGGACCTCCCTTGTTCCGTTGGTAGACCTTCCTTGTTCAATTGCTGGACCTTCCTTGTTCAGTTGGAGAATCTCCCTTGTTCAGATGGTGGACCTCCTCCTGTTCAGTTGGTTGATCTCCCTTGTTCAATGGACCTTCCTTTCTCCGGTTTTGTACCTCTTCTTGCTCAGATGGTGGACCTCTGAGCATGTAAATGTTCGGCAACTGTATTACTGTGATTGGCCACTTATCATATGCTTAACTGTAATAATGAATAACAAACAGAAACATAATATATTTATGTTTATAACTAAGAGATATCCTTTAACACAAGAAGTCACTATCCTGCCATAATAAAAAATAGATATGTTTATTGTTTACTGATAAAGTTGGTCACACCATATATTTTCCCAAAAAAACATCTTGGACCTGGGGTTTTTATCCAGCTTCGGACCTTACAAATCAAAATTCTAACCTTGGACAGCCAGTACCATGCACTCCATATCATTCTCTTTATTAAAATTATTTTGTAATGATAACATTTTTGCTACTGGTGAAAGCTAGGAAAAAAATACATTTAACTCCAGACGCTACATATACTGTATGAGTATAATAAAGAATAAATAAATATATATATATATATAAAAAAACAGAAAATCATCCGTGTCATTATACGATCACATCTTAGCAAGTAAATATCTTTCCTGAGTTTTTGTACCCCCAAAATATCCTGACAATCTTTATTCTGTTCCATCATAAGTGTGAGATGAAGCCTATCTAAAGGCAAGTAGGATAACTCACTGGGCCCCATTTAAGAAGAAGCAGCTGTCATAATAAGACATCACCAACCAAGGTGAGTGACAATGTTTGCTCTTGCACAATTGGTTGCATGAGTGCAAGAGGCAGGATTGCACAAAAGAAGACTTCTTGTGCAATCTTAAAGTGACAGTAAACTCAAAATAAAACTCATGATTTAGATAAGGCATGTAATGTAAAACAGCTTTCCAGTTTACTTCTGTTATCTATTTTGCTTCATTCCCTTGGTATCCATTGTTGAAAAGTATACCTAGGTACAGAGGCGTAACTAGAAACCACAGGGCCCAGGTGCAAGAATCTAAGAAGGGCCTCAACACCCCCCACCCAAAAAAAGTGAATTTGATATATATCTTTTTTTTTTTTTACTTTTAACACAGAAAAAAATGGGAATCAGATTACATGTCTGCAAAAGGAGGTACCCTGTGCTCACAGTCTGTGAGATGGCCTGACCCCCTATAACTGTATATAGTGACACTGTTTAACCCACCAGTACTGTATATAGTGAGTCAGTGACACAGTCTGTAATCTGCCCGTGAGATGGCTGGCCTGACCCTACCCACCCCAGTCCTTTATAAAGTGACCACAGTAGTCTGTGACATGGTCCAGCCCCCCGTACTGTATATAGTGGTACTGTATAGACTGACACTGTTTACCCCCTGCCCCCCCATGCTGTAATAACAAGGTCTGTAATTTGCTGGTTCCACAAAGATACACACACAGTCACATACATACATACACACACACACACACACACACAAACATACACACACACAGCCACATACATACATACACACACACACACACACACACAAACATACACACACACAGTCACATACATACACACACACACACACATAAACACCAATGGGTAAAACAGAAACACTAACCCCTGTAGTCAGAGACACTAGTGAAGCATCATGTCAAACTCACATGATATCAGTGCAGGCAGTGGCAGGTCAACGTATTTTAATTGCGACCTCTGCACCCCCTTTAGTTTCGCCCCTGCCTAGGTAGGCTCAAGAGCACCATATTTGTGATTGGAGAGCCAATTACAAGAGAGATATATGTGCAGCCATCAGTTTAAACAAATTTGATAGTAAAAGTAATTGGAAAATTGTCTAAAATTGAATCATGAAAAAATGAGTGTGTTTTTAACTTCCAAAAGCTGGAAAAACTACTTGAAAACCTTGGTTGCCCACTGCTTAAATTGGATTCTTTGTAAGTTGCTTACATAATACATATTTATAAATAAATGTTATCAAACTTGAAGGAACTTAAAGTGAATGTAAATTCAGATGAATCGGTGTCTGGTTTTAATAATCCAATTAAAAACAAGGGCACTTTAATTCAGCAAAATTGACATTTCACTTGTTTTCTTCAAATACTTACCTTTTAATCCTGACAGCCGCTGCAGCGCTTCCTCCGCCTGTCGCAAGACCTCTTCAGGGGTCCAAAATGACGAATACAGCTTCCTCCAATCACGGCGTTGCCTCAGGCCATGATTCCCCCAGGGGGGAAGCCATGATTGGAGGAAGTCGGATTCGTCATTTCTGACGTATGAAGAGGATTACAACAGCCGGGGGAATCGCTGGAGCGGCTGTGAAGATTAAAAGGTAAGTATTTGAAGAAAACAAGTAAAATGTAAATTTTGATTAATTAAAGTGCCCGTGTTTTTAATAGGATTATTAAAAACCGGGCACCGATTCATCTGAATTTACATTCACTTTAAAGATGATTTTTTTACAAAGTGATCTGAACATTTTACAGCCATGCAATCATTTTTCACTAACAACAAACCATTTTTTTTAATTAAATGGGTAATGTGCTTTACAACACATCAATGCCCACAGCCTGATTAATCTGCATTGTGCATAACCAGGACAGCCGGTTATTTATGGTCATTCTGCGGCTTCTGCAGCCGTCTGGTCTTGCTGCTGCCAGGGTAAATATTTTAGTAGCAGAAATACTTCCTGAACTAATGTGGTTTGAAAATCATTTAGGAAGAACACATTGCTGCAGAAACACACATTGTATGGGACCCCAATTACTAGATGCAGAGAAAGTCATACGTTTTGTATTCATCTGTAAACACTGCTGCCGAAATGCACTTCACCTTTCAAGGGGATTTTACAGCAATGTGAAACTGCATGTTACTTTAAAGGGATATGAAACACAAATGTGAAACTGCGTGTTACTTTAAAGGGATATGAAACACAAATGTGAAAATGCATGTCACTTTAAAGGGATATGAAACACAAATGTGAAAATGCATGTTACTTTAAAGGGATATGAAACACAAATGTGAAACTGCATGTTACTTTAAAGGGATATGAAACACAAATGTGAAAATGCATGTTACTTTAAAGGGATATGAAACACAAATGTGAAACTGCGTGTTACTTTAAAGGGATATGAAACACAAATGTGAAACTGCATGTTACTTTAAAGGGATATGAAACACAAATGTGAAAATGCATGTCACTTTAAAGGGATATGAAACACAAATGTGAAAATGCATGTCACTTTAAAGGGATATGAAACACAAATGTGAAAATGCATGTTACTTTAAAGGGATATGAAACACAAATGTGAAAATGCATGTTACTTTAAAGGGATATGAAACACAAATGTGAAAATGCATGTTACTTTAAAGGGATATGAAACACAAATGTGAAAATGCTACTTTAAAGGGATATGAAACACAAATGTGAAAATGCATGTTACTTTAAAGGGATATGAAACACAAATGTGAAAATGCTACTTTAAAGGGATATGAAACACAAATGTGAAAATGCATGTTACTTTAAAGGGATATGAAACACAAATGTGAAAATGCATGTTACTTTAAAGGGATATGAAACACAAATGTGAAAATGCATGTTACTTTAAAGGGATATGAAACACAAATGTGAAAATGCTACTTTAAAGGGATATGACACACAAATGTGAAACTGCATGTTACTTTAAAGGGATATGAAACACAAATGTGAAAATGCTACTTTAAAGGGATATGAAACACAAATGTGAAAATGCTACTTTAAAGGGATATGAAACACAAATGTGAAAATGCTACTTTAAAGGGATATGAAACACAAATGTGAAAATGCATGTTACTTTAAAGGGATATGAAACACAAATGTGAAAATGCTACTTTAAAGGGATATGAAACACAAATGTGAAAATGCATGTTACTTTAAAGGGATATGAAACACAAATGTGAAAATGCTACTTTAAAGGGATATGAAACACAAATGTGAAAATGCATGTTACTTTAAAGGGATATGAAACACAAACGTGAAAATGCATGTCACTTTAAAGGGATATGAAACACAAATGTGAAAATGCATGTTACTTTAAAGGGATATGAAACACAAATGTGAAAATGCTACTTTAAAGGGATATGAAACACAAATGTGAAACTGCATGTTACTTTAAAGGGATATGAAACACAAATGTGAAAATGCTACTTTAAAGGGATATGAAACACAAATGTGAAAATGCTACTTTAAAGGGATATGAAACACAAATGTGAAAATGCTACTTTAAAGGGATATGAAACACAAATGTGAAAATGCTACTTTAAAGGGATATGAAACACAAATGTGAAAATGCATGTTACTTTAAAGGGATATGAAACACAAATGTGAAAATGCATGTTACTTTAAAGGGATATGAAACACAAATGTGAAAATGCATGTTACTTTAAAGGGATATGAAACACAAATGTGAAAATGCATGTTACTTTAAAGGGATATGAAACACAAATGTGAAACTGCATGTTACTTTAAAGGGATATGAAACACAAATGTGAAACTGCATGTTACTTTAAAGGGATATGAAACACAAATGTGAAACTGCATGTTACTTTAAAGGGATATGAAACACAAATGTGAAACTGCATGTTACTTTAAAGGGATATGAAACACAAATGTGAAAATGCTACTTTAAAGGGATATGAAACACAAATGTGAAAATGCATGTTACTTTAAAGGGATATGAAACACAAATGTGAAAATGCATGTTACTTTAAAGGGATATGAAACACAAATGTGAAAATGCATGTTACTTTAAAGGGATATGAAACACAAATGTGAAAATGCTACTTTAAAGGGATATGACACACAAATGTGAAACTGCATGTTACTTTAAAGGGATATGAAACACAAATGTGAAAATGCTACTTTAAAGGGATATGAAACACAAATGTGAAAATGCTACTTTAAAGGGATATGAAACACAAATGTGAAAATGCTACTTTAAAGGGATATGAAACACAAATGTGAAAATGCTACTTTAAAGGGATATGAAACACAAATGTGAAAATGCATGTTACTTTAAAGGGATATGAAACACAAATGTGAAAATGCTACTTTAAAGGGATATGAAACACAAATGTGAAAATGCATGTTACTTTAAAGGGATATGAAACACAAATGTGAAAATGCTACTTTAAAGGGATATGAAACACAAATGTGAAAATGCATGTTACTTTAAAGGGATATGAAACACAAACGTGAAAATGCATGTCACTTTAAAGGGATATGAAACACAAATGTGAAAATGCATGTTACTTTAAAGGGATATGAAACACAAATGTGAAAATGCTACTTTAAAGGGATATGAAACACAAATGTGAAACTGCATGTTACTTTAAAGGGATATGAAACACAAATGTGAAAATGCTACTTTAAAGGGATATGAAACACAAATGTGAAAATGCTACTTTAAAGGGATATGAAACACAAATGTGAAAATGCTACTTTAAAGGGATATGAAACACAAATGTGAAAATGCTACTTTAAAGGGATATGAAACACAAATGTGAAAATGCATGTTACTTTAAAGGGATATGAAACACAAATGTGAAAATGCATGTTACTTTAAAGGGATATGAAACACAAATGTGAAAATGCATGTTACTTTAAAGGGATATGAAACACAAATGTGAAAATGCATGTTACTTTAAAGGGATATGAAACACAAATGTGAAACTGCATGTTACTTTAAAGGGATATGAAACACAAATGTGAAACTGCATGTTACTTTAAAGGGATATGAAACACAAATGTGAAACTGCATGTTACTTTAAAGGGATATGAAACACAAATGTGAAACTGCATGTTACTTTAAAGGGATATGAAACACAAATGTGAAAATGCTACTTTAAAGGGATATGAAACACAAATGTGAAAATGCTACTTTAAAGGGATATGAAACACAAATGTGAAAATGCATGTTACTTTAAAGGGATATGAAACACAAATGTGAAAATGCATGTTACTTTAAAGGGATATGAAACACAAATGTGAAAATGCATGTTACTTTAAAGGGATATGAAACACAAATGTGAAAATGCTACTTTAAAGGGATATGAAACACAAATGTGAAAATGCATGTTACTTTAAAGGGATATGAAACACAACATTTTCTTTTGTTATTCAGACAGAGCACACAATTTTTTTAAAAAAGGTCCCCATTTACTTCTATTACAAAATTTGCTTTTTTCCCATGATATTCTTTATTGATGAGATACCTAGGTAGCATCTGGAGCGCTGCGTGGCAGGAAATAGTGCTGCCCTCTAGTGGTCTTGCAAATGGACAGCATTGTTGTAAAACTGCTACTTCTTTGCTTTTCAACAAAAGACTATAATTAGTCTTTTTTTTTAATTTATACTTTAGAAATGAATCACTATTTGCAAATGATCTGCATGCAAAATAAATGTTATAAGATCATTTAAAGCTGTCATTTTGTTAGAGAAACAGGCATTATCTCACTTTTGTAGAGTTGACCAATTAGGGACGGATATAGCAACTTTCCAATTTACTTTGCTTATCTAATTTGCTTTGTTCTTTTGCTATCCTTTGTTGAAAATCATACCTAGGTAGGATCAGGAGCAGCAATACACTACTGGGAGCTAGCTGCTGATTGTAGCTGCCCATATATGCCTCTTTTTATCTGCTCACCCCGTGTTCAGCTAGCTCCAAGTGGTGCATTGATGCTCTTTCAGCAAACGATCACAAAATGCTTCTATAAATCTTGCACATGCTCTGTAGGAGGATATATAATAATGTGAATAGGAAAGTTATCTAAAATAGTTTTCTTTATCTAAATCATAAAAGTTTAATTCTGACTTTAGTGGACCTTTAAGAAAAAATTGTTAGAGATGAGACACAGATGGGGAAGAAATAACTGCTACTGTAATTCATCAAACTTTACAAGTGAGAGAAGAAACATGATTCATGCACGCAGACAAACCCATGAAGTCATTAAAAATGCTGTGCTACCATACTATAGACTTTTAGATAGAGAGTCAATAAATATTAAAAAAAGGAGTGAGTTTAAATGCATTTAATCATAGTCAACGTTTCGGCTCTTATTTGAGTCATAAGGGCCTATTTATCAAATGCCTTGCGGACCTGATCCAACAGTGCGGATCAGGTCCACAAGACATTGCTGAATGCGGAGAGAAATACGCTCTCCGTATTCAGCATTGCACCAGCAGCTCACAAGAGCTGCTGGTGCAACGCCACCCCCTGCAGACTCGTGATCAATGGGCAGCCAGCAGGGGGTGTCAATCAACCCGATCGTACTCGATCGGTTTCAATTCCGGCGATTCCTGTCCACAGGGGAGCAAGATCAGCTTACATGTTTTCCTGTGTTAAAGGCTGGAGATTCCCTTTCGCGTAAAGTGAGGCAGGAGCAGAATCGACCGAGAGCAGAGGTATCCTGGCTCACCATACTGCTGCCGCTGGGGGAATAGGAAATACGAAGGATTCCAGGCAAATATGATCAAGCAAGTGGCATAAGGCTTCAGCAGCACAGGGTGTCAGAGGTTTTTCCTTTACAAGCGCCGGGTCGCTGGATCATTCACTGGATAAAGCAAGCTGCCTGCCGTAAAGTTCCCTGCACATCTATCATAAATAAGCTACAGCTGGTCAGGGTTTTATATGTCTAACACAACACTACCACATTAAAGAAGGTTCAGTGAGCCCCTACAGAAACGTCAAGCGAGCAAGTACTTTTTCTTATTTACTTTTTTCTTATATGATATATGATTGTACATGCAGCGCTTCTGACTGTGGCAAATTTTTCTACATTGTTATATATTCCTGTAAATGCCTCATTGATTTGGTTGAGACTTAAAGAGCTCACAGGGATCTGCTTTGACTGCATCAATCAGCTCTCTCTCTACTTGTAAACGGCCACTTTTGAAATCTACAATTGCTGATTTGGGTTTATATACATTGTTGCAATTTAATGTTAAAGGTGTGATAAGTTGCGGTTTGGCTATTTGCAACAATTACACCTCCTTGTTCTCCAGTTTATTGTTGGAATAAGCTGTGCATATTCAGTGAAATATCTGCTTGTAACTACTATAGGTAACAATATAAAGTATGTCTATAAGATTAGGGGGCGCCCTAGAGATAATATAATATAATATAATATATTGAATAGGAATACAATGATAGATTTGTTACTCAATATAATATGTAATATATATGATGGTATGTATAATATATATCTAAGGTAGAAAATCCAATAAGGAACAATGTGATAATAAGCCTGATGAAACAGCTTGTTGCTGAGAAACGCGTCGCTTGATTTTAATCCTTGTTAGTAAAGTTTATAACTTTTTTACCAAAACACTTGCTATTGTGGATTATTTGGATCCATCTCTGGTCCACTGGACTTTTGCTGATTGCCTCCTGTGGAATCCTTGTCATAGTCTGTTGGGTGACTGTATTGATCCCTTCTTGTCTGAATAGCATCAATAGGGATGCATCACCAAATGTGAGTATATTTCTCATTACATACACCACTGCTCCTGGGTTCAAGACTGTACTAGGCCATATAGGCACCTCTGTGTCTTCTTGTATTTTTATCACAGAAATTCCATCTCAACTCCAAGAGGCCGGTCATAGATCCCAGACTGCTCCCATTGCACTAATTGGAGTGCTCCTAAGATTGTGAGTCTAATATAGCACAAACTGAGCGTATATCTGTGTGGATCAAACAATATTGGGCCATGTGGCGCATCTGTCTCTTTTCTCGTTTAACAATATAAAGTAGAGGTGTTTGCAGTCCTAATTTAAGGACACAGTACTGAATTAGCGCTATATAAGTCTTAATATAAGCTTAAGGATTATGGCGCTATGTGTATTTAAAGGATACAAAATACAATATCTTTTTGAACTTAGCGATTAAAAGAGCACATTGGGATTTACATTGATTACATCAGCTAGTATCCCCCTTTCATGTTATTGTTTGGATTCAAAACAGCTGAGCAGGAAACAAACGGGTTTATATAGATTTTAATATCCTAAAGTCAAGGTTCTCACAAGCTGTGGTCTGGCTATTTGTCAGGTTAACACTGCCACTGTTCATATATTTCTTGTTGATTTAGAGTTTTTTCTGCTTGATACAAAATGCTGATGATTAATCGTGAAATTGTATTGGGATCACATGTATGATATTCTTGTTTTGTTTTTGTTTTTTTTCTTAACTATTGTTGTGAGGTACTGCAATAGCTAAGTATAACTACTGCAAATATTAAACTGCATTTATCAGAGATTACTACATAAATTAGAATTCTCTGCTGTTTTAACTCAAAGAATCAGGTTCAAATCTAGAAGGTCTAGGCCTCCATGAAAAAACAGAGAGCTATTGTACTCATTTATTTTTAGGCACGGTCATTTAGACTCACTTAGATCACTGTTCACTATCTCTATTTTTTTTATTTTTTTATTTATTTATTTTTTTCTCACCCCAAATTTACTTATATTTGTACACGCAGGGTTTATCCCCTCTATAAACACGTTTTGTCCATTCTCCCTCAGTCCTTTCTCTTCTATTTGTTTGCTTTCCCCTCCCTCACTATCACGAGAAACTTATGGAAAGATTTCTCCTCTCACATAGCACACCTCCTCAGACCATGCCTCCTAAAATCAAAGATAGGAGGCCACGTACATCCGACATTATGACTGAAAACACTAACGAAGGACTAAATCAGAAGACAGATCTGCAACCACTAATCACCCAACTTAGTGATATTTTTCTACCCCAATTTGAATGTCTTAAAACTCAAATATCTAGCTTATCGTCAGAGCTAAAATTATTTGCTAATAGACTCACAGAAGCAGAAGATAGAATTTCAGCAGTGGAAGATACATTTAATAACCAGTCCCAAAAAATTATAGAACTAGAAAAGAAAAATATGACATTGACCGCTAGGATAGATGACCTTGAAGACTGCTCAAGGCGGAATAATTTGAAAATCATAGGTGTTCCCGAGTCAGACCAATATAAAGACCTACTACATTTTGCTACAATATCACTTCCCCAAGCCTTAGGGGCAGAATATTTTCAGTTACCACTAGTGGTAGAAAGAGCACACAGACTGGGTCCCCCTAGAAACAGAGCCACTGGAAAAAATATTCACAGACCAATTTTGGTTAAATTTTTAAATTTCCAAGATAAAATAAATATTCTCCGCTCATATAGAAAAGCGGATAATTTTCATATAGGAGAAAACCGAATATTATTGTTCCAAGACTATTCCAGTCACTGTTTTCAGGAGGAAAGAAATGGCGCCTTTCTGCACCAAGTTGATAGAGGATGGCTTTCTAGCAAAATTATTGTACCCTGCAAAAATCATCATAGAAGAGAAGGAGGGCATAGTCAGATTAGATAATGTTGAAGAAGCCAAAGCCTACTTTAAAAAACACAAGTTAACACTCACATGAGTTATAAGGTAGTCGTATAAGGTAATTTGAAGGAGCTTGTCATACAGTGTGTTAATACACACCCATAAAATGGAGAAGTTGTATAATGAAATTAAGATAAGAATGTCAACCAAAGCAACCAAAATGGTACCTCGTTTCGGTTGACAAGGTTTTTTTGTATATATGTTTGTTTGGATGGTTCTTTTGTGTTTCTCTCTCTCTCTCTTCCCACCCACCCCCTACCCCCCTTAAACTGCATATGATATACTCTACGGATGAAGGGAAATATTAGATTGCTTTCCTGGAACGTGAGTGGCATCACCTCCCCAATCAAGGAAAATAATAATTAGACAGCTGGGTAAACATAATCCTGATATAGTCCTATTACAAGAAACTCATTTAAAGCAGGAGGAAGTTGTTAAACTCAAAAGTAAATGGGTTGGGGAGGTGATAGCCACCCCTTCTTCTAGAAGGAAAAGCGGAGTAGCCTTTTTGATAAGTAAAGAATTATCATATAATATCACAAAAATTACCTTAGACCCTCACGAGAGATGGGTCGTCTTGGAGATTCAGGTGGACGGCTTCAAGGTGGTGATTTGTAACGTGTACAGCCCTAACAAAATAGACCCTACCTTTTGGAATAGTTTAGTTTTCATGTTAACCAATTTTTTGGATCAAAATATAATTTTAGCGGGTGATTTCAATTTAACACCGATAGAAACCTTAGATAAATTTAGTCCCAGGAACTCAGCCTTTTCTAAACAGAAGGCAAAAATATTTAAACAAGTATGTAAAAATTTGAAACTCCATGATATCTGGTGTCTGCAATATCCAGATTTGAGGTCCTTCACCTGTGACTCGAAAGCCCATGGCTCTTTTTCTCAAATAGACTTTTTTTTACTATCCAGCTCATTGATCAAATCAGAAGCTAAAGCAAAAATATTCTATATTTTGATCTCTGACCATGCAATTATTTCTCTAGACATATATCTACAACCTACTCAGAAAAATGAAAGGAATAATTTTTTCTTCCCAAAATTTTTTGTAAACATCCTAGAATTTAGCAACTGGTTAAAACATAAATGGAGAGAATTTGCATTTAAACAGAATGTACAGAGACAAAATAGAAATATTCTGGGAAGCTGCGAAGGCTTGTTTAAGAGGGGATATCAAAGCATATATGATTTTAAAAAAAAAGAAGTTGCAGGCGAAGGAAACGCAGTTATCTAAACAAGTTCAGAACGCATTTCGTAAATATATTAACAATCCTTCCAGGAGACTAAGGGATAAATATAAAGTGGCTAAAACAGAAAGGGATATTTTTATTAAGCACAAGGTTGCCTGGGAAGAATTAAAGATAAGCGCTAAATATAAAGGCCAATACGGGAAGTCAGCTACATTCCTATCCAGACTGGATAAAGCTAGAAAAAAGACTAATGTAATAGAAGCCATTAATGATGGGACAGAGAGAGTCACTGATCAGTCTAAAATTAAAAAGGTTTTTTTAGAATTTTATCAAAAGTTATATTCGGCTAAAGAAATGAATACTGATAATAAGAATAATTTCTGGCATAAAATTACGCCCCCTAAGCTAACACAAGAATTGCTTAATGACCTAAACAGGCCAATAACTAGAGAGGAAGTAGTGGATGCCATAAACAATGTCAAGCCTAATAAAGCCCCTGGTCGGATCAGATACCTGTTGAAATGTACAAAATACTCAGGAAAGAGGTAGTAGATGTCTTAGCATAATTGTTTAATGGTTATTATATTGATGGTCAAAGCATGTCAAAATATTTCTCTGAGTCTATTATATCACTGATATTGAAAAAAGGGAAATGCCCATTAGATCCTAAGTCATATAGACCTATTTCACTGCTTAATGCAGATTATAAGCTATTAACTCATATTATTGCTAACGGACTGAAATTATGCCTAGACCCCATTATACACCCTGACCAATCGGGTTTTATGTTATGAGATCTTCAACTAAAAATATCCAGAAAGTAGCCTTAGTATTAGAATACTTTTGGAATTAACTCTGTAAAAAGACAACAATTAAGCAGGACTTTGCTTTAATTACTATTGATGCTGAAAAGGCGTTCGACGCCGTAGTGTAGGATCATCTGTTCCTGGCATTAAGTCAATTCAGTTTTTCAGGGCACTTTCTACAATTCATCAAAATTATATATGATCATCCGAGGTCTAGTATATTAATAAATGGTAGCTACACTACAAATCTAATATTATATAGGGGAACGAGGCAGGGATGCCCACTCTCCCCGTTATTATTCAATGTTGCTATAGAACCACTTGCTATAATGTTGCGCAAAGAGCTACAAGGTATTAGATTTGGGGAACAAAAATTAGTACTATCCTTGTATGCAGACGACTTGCTACTATTTGTTAAAAATACAAAGAAAAATATACCTCAGGCCTTAAATATTATTGATACGTTTAGCTCTTTTTCGGGCTATAAAATCAATGTCAATAGATCTGAAATCTTATGGATACATAAAAATAAAAAAAAGTATACAAGAACATCCCTTTCTAGACTCCTCTAGTATTAAATATTTAGGAATATATTTTCACGCTGATCCAAATCAATGGTATAGACTAAATTATACTGCTTTTTTTTAAAAAGCAACAGAGAAATTGCAACAATGGACCACCTTTCCCATCTCCCTTTCTGCAAAAGTAATGATCATTAAAACTATTTTATTCCCTCAATTGATGTATATTATGCAAAATATTCCACTCTTTATATTGAGCCAAGACAATAAAAGTTTTAATAGAGAATGTGCCAAATTCCTATGGAACAATAAGAGACATATGCTATCTATAGCAAAATTAACACCTAGACTAGAAGAAGGAGGTCTATCCTTTCCAGATATCAAAAAATATAATATCACTACGTTAGCGCGTTTTGCATTTGATTGGCTAACAGAAGCTAATTACCTTACACTTTTATTAATGGAGGAACATCTGATTGCCCCATTCTCATTGAAAGCTCTGTTGCACTGTCCGATATCACAATTGCCAAGTCATATTAAAAACATGAAGATAATATCTAATATTATCGAAGCATGGCAAAAACTTAATATAATGTTTAAAGTTAACTTTGAGATCTCTCCATTTTTGCCGATTCAAGGTAACCCAAACTTCATTCCTGGTGTATCCTATGAAATCTATAATTGGATGCAAAAAGGTTTGCTATATATACATCAATTTCTAAATAATATGTCCCAAATAAGAACCTTTGAGGATATTGCTGGAGAATTTTGTCTTCCTAATAAGAATTTTTTCACTTACCTGCAGGTTAGACACTTTATAACGGAAATTAAAAAATCAAATTCAGATATGGATGGATGGGGGGAAATTGAAAAATATATAACGAGCTATAAGGCAGGCAAACATAGTATAGCCCTACTATATAAAATCATGCTGGCAAAACAAGGTCAACTACAGAAATGATTCCTTACTACAAGGATATCTCACTAGAAATACTGAATGCAAGTTTTAAATGGGTGCAGGGAACGATTATTTCCACAGCTTGGAAAGAATCGCATGTAAAACTACTGAAGAATGTTTACCTTACACCTTGGAAAATGTCTAGATGGTACACGGATGCTGTAGATAAATGTCCAAGATGTAACAATACACGTGCAGATATTATTCATTGTTTTTGGAACTGCCCTAAAATAATTCAGTTTTGGAGCAAAGTGGAATTCTGGCTCAATAAGGTTTTAGATACCAGATTAAAAATTATATCTAAACATATTTTTTTCCTCTATATTACAGAGGAGAACAGAACCAATGTTAACCTTATTAACACCGTGATCATGCTCGGTCGCAATCTAATATTAAAAAATTGGAAGAATAAAAAAGCCCCTACACTGGCTTGTTTCACAAATTCTATATATGCTCAGATAATTTTTGAACAAATGAACATACCCCCCCTAGATGAGAAAAAGATCAAAGATTTCTTTCTGAAATGGTTAAGAGTTATTTTATCCTACCTGCAGACCATTCAATTTTCCCTCATTCGCAATTTCCGCAGAACAGAATTTTTTGAAACACTGATTTTGTCAAATATTTTTCCAACTGAATGGTACTGATCTTTGACGAGGCCAGAGGCGGAAAGGGAAACATAGAGCCAATTTTAATTTAGGAATATCTGTATTGTTTGGAACTATCTATGTCTAAACCCAACCATGTTATTGAGAATTTTTTTTTTTTTTGATGTTTCCCTCTTCTTCTTTCTTTTTTTCAACACTATTGTATGTATGTTTGAAAAACAAATAAAAAAACTATTTAAAAAAAAAGAAAAAAGAATAATGCTTGCGCATTTACATATTCCCCCCATAGAGGTCAATATGGAGAAAAAATAACATGATTCAGATAGAGTATACAATTTTAAACAACTTTCTAATTTACTTCTCTTGATATCGTTTGTTGAAGGAGCAGCAAGGCACTACTAGTTTCTAACTGAACACATAGGTGAGCCAATCACATTCAATATATATATGCAGCCACCAATCAACAGCTAGAACCTAGGTTCTCTGCTGCTCATGAACTTTCCTAGATAAAGCTTTCAGCAAATGATAACAAGAGAAGGAAACAAA